>NW_017215570.1:0-13815 GCF_001704415.2 Capra hircus
CCCATAGGAGCCAAGAATTTTCCTGACAGACCTAGGCTCACTAGAGCTCTCCTACAGAGCAAAGGGGATGGGACAGATGTGTGGCTGTGGCTCTGCCTTTCCCTGGGAGTGTGGAGCCGCTCCCTATGGCCCCGGGCTCCAGGGGAAGTTGCCCCTGAATAATGACCTCCAAGAAGCGCTTTTCCAACTGGCTGAGACGTGGAGTTCTCAGGATGCAGGGAAAGCGAGGTCCTTCGGGGAAGCAAAGGCAGTCACTGTTATCATGACTTACTAGAATTAGTAGTACCTTCTCCGGTTGGGCAGAGGCCTTCCCTACCTGATCTGAAAAAGAAAATGAAGTAGCTCGCTGATTTGAGAAATAATTCCCAGACTTGGGTTTCCAACCAGTATAGAATCCGACAATGGGCCCTGTCTTTGTAGCCACGTTAATTAACAGGTATGTGAAGCTCTAAATATCAGTGGAAATTACATACAGCATATAGGCCTCAGGGGAAATGGCCTCATCTCGCCTGGAGGGGAGAACCTCCTGGATTTTACCAGTTGCGGCAGGTGCTCTCGAGTTACGATGCGGACCTCAGGGACCCGCTCTGGTGGCCTCAGGAAAGGCCAGTCCCCATGCGAGTTACCAGGGGCCTCTAGGGATTCCTCACCCATCGATGCGGGTGCCTAAGACCTTGTGTGGAGTCGGGGCCAGACCCTGAGGATGCCTCTCCAGTGCTGACATGAGTCTTTCCATACTTCTGGAGTCTTGCCACGGGATTCAGTCCTCATCTCATGTGGGGCCATGCACTGCCAATTCCTCACGAGCTGTAGCAGCAGTGTCACGCTTTCTGACGTGTGGATCAAGGGATCTGTCGCTTTCCATTGAGGCTTTCACACGAGCTTTCCAACAGGGCTGTCCACGTGCACGGTGGTGTGAGTCGATCCTCGGCGTGAAATTCGAGGCAGTGCAGGGAAAACAGGTTCTTCTGGAATGGACTTAGACATCTGGGACTCTTGGAATGCTGGCAAGACCCTGGAGCCTCTCGCCTTTCCTGTGGAGATCTCCTCCTCTTGAGATGCGACGGGAACACGGGGAATTCTTTCCCACCCACGCAGGGGAAAGAGATCCCTCCTCTTAAGCTAGGAGGCGGAAACGGGGCTCCTCTGGATGTGGCGGGATCTGTTATGCTTCCTCTCGAGTGGAGACGGGTATGTCGGGGAACTTCTTGAGTTGCTAGCAAGGTGTGAAGGACCCTTTGGAAGTTCCAGAGGTTAGGTGTGATTAGCCTCGAGACGCCTCAGCGGAAATGGGCCTCATCCTCGCTGGAGGGGCAGAACCCTCCCTGGATTTTTCTCCAGTTACAGGCAGGTTGCTCTCGACTATACGACGGGACCTCAGGGACCGGTTGGTGGCCTCAGGAAAGGCCAGTCCCCATACAAGTTGCTCGGTGGCTCTCGGGATTCCTCTCCCGTCGATACCGGGGCCTAAGACCTTGTGTGGAGTCGGTGCCGGAACCTGAGGATTCCTCTCCAGGGGATGGACATGGATCTTGGGGAATTTCTGGAGTCTCCCCCAGGGGAGTCAGTCCTCGTCTTGAGTGGGGGCATGCACGGTGCGCTTTCCTCCCAAGCTGTAGCAGCAGTGTCACGCTTCCCTTCGCGTGGATCAAGGGATCTGTGGCTTTCCCTCGAGGCTTTCCCACGAGGCTTACCCACAGGGCTGTCTCACGTGCCACCGTGGTGGTGAGTCGATCCTCGGCTTGAAAGTCGAGGCAGTGCAGGGAAAACAGGTTTCCCTAGAATGGACTGAGACATCTGGGTGACTCTGCTAATTGTGGCACGACCCTGGAGTTCCTCTCGCCTTTAGTGAGATGAGCACCTCCTCTTGAGATGCGTCGGGAACGCGGGGAATTCTTTCCCTGACCACGCAGGGAAAGGATCCCTCCTCTCGAGACAGGCAGGCGGAAACGGGGTCTCCTCTGGATGTGGGCTGAATCTCGTGCTTCCTCTCGAGTGTGCAGACGGGTATGTCAGGGAACTTCTTGAGTTGCAGGCAATGGTGTGAAGGACCCTTTGGAATTTCCAGAGGTTAGGTGTAATTAGGCTCGAGACGCCTCAGTGGAAAATGGGACTCATCTCGCCTGGAGGGGAGAACCTCCTCTATTTTCTCGAGTTGAGGCCAATTGCTCTCGTACTTACGACGGGGACCTAACGGACCCGCTCTGGTGGCCTCAGGAAAGGCCAGTCCCATGCGACTGCTCGGGGGCCTCTGGGATTCCTCTCCCGACGATGCCGGGGCCTAAGACCTTGTGTGGAGTCGGTGCCGGAACCTGAATATTCCTCTCCAGTGCTCGACATGGATCTTGGGGTACTTCTGGAGTCTCCCCAGGGGAGTCAGTCCTCGTCTCGTGTGGGGGCATGCACGTGGGCCTTCCTACCCGAGCTGTAGCAGCAGTGTCACGCTTCCCTCGCGTGGATCAAGGGAACTGTGGCTTTCGCTCAAGCTTTCCACAAGGACTTTTCCACAAGACTTTCCCTCGAGGCTTTCCCACGAGGCCTTTTCCCACAGGGCTGTCCCACGTGCCACCGTGGTGTGAGTCGATCCTCGGCTTGAAAGTCGAGGCAGTGCAGGGAAAACAGGTTTCCCTGGAATGACTGAGACATCTGGGGACTCTGTTAATGATGGCACGACCCTGGAGTTCCTCTCGCCTTTCCTGTGGAGAGCGCCTCCTCTTGAGATGACCGGAACGCCGGAATTCTTTCTCGACCACGCAGGGAAAGATCCCTCCTCTCGAGCTAGGAGGCGGAAACGGGCTCCTCTGGATGTGGCGGGACTCTCGTGCTTCCTCTCGAGTGGAGACGGGTATGTCGGGGAACTTCTTGAGTTGCAGCAAGGGTGAAGGACCCTTCGGAAGTTCCAGAGGTTAGGTTGATTAGCCTCGAGACGCCTCAGCGGAAATGGGCCTCATCTCGCCTGGAGGGGAGAACCTCCTGGATTTTCTCGGAGTTGCGCAGGTGCTCTCGATTTACGACGGGGACCTCATGGACCCTGCTCTGGTGGCCTCAGGAAAGGCCAGTCCCCATGCGAGTTGCTCTGGGGCCTCTCGGGATTCCTCTCCCGTCGATGCCGGGCCTAAGACCTTGTGTGGAGTCGGTGCCGGAAACTGAGGATTCCTCTCCAGTGCTGACATGGATCTTGGGTACTTCTGGAGTCTCCCCAGGGAGTCAGTCCTCGTCTCAGAGTGGGGCATGCACGTGCGCTTTCCTCCCGAGCTGTAGCAGCAGTGTCACGCTTCCCTTCGCAGTGGATCAAGTATCTGTGGCTTCGCTGAGCTTCCTCGAGGCTTTCCCACGAGGCTTTACGGCCACACAGGGCTGTCCCACGTGCCACCGTGGTGTGAGTCGATCCTCGGCTTGAAGTCGAGGCAGTGCAGGGAAAACAGGTTTCCCTGGAATGGACTGAGACATCTGGGGACTCTGGGAATGGTGGCACGACCCTGGAGTTTCCTCTCGCCTTTCCTGTGGAGAGCCCTCCTCTTGAGATGCGACGGGAACGCCGGGAATTCTTTCCGGACACACGCAGGGAAAGGATCCCTCCTCTCGAGCGTAGGAGGCAGGAAACGGGGCTCCTCTGGATGTGGGGGCGACTCTCGTGCTTCCTCTCGAGTGGAAGACGGTATTGTCGGGAATTTCTTGAGTTGCAGCAAGGGTGTGAAGGACCCTTTGGAATTCCAGAGGTTAGGTGTGATTAGCCTCGAGACGCCTCAGCGGAAATGGTCCTCATCTCGCCTGGAGGGGAGAACCTCCTGGATTTTCTCGAGTTGCGGCCAGGTGCTCTCGACTTACGACAGGGAACCTACAGGGACCCGCTCTGGTGGCCTCATGGAAAGGTCCAGTCCCCATGCGAGTTGCTCGGGGCCTCTCGGATTCCTCTCCCTCGATGCAGGGGCCTAAGACCTTGTGTGGAGTCGGTGCCGGAACCTGAGGATTCCTCTCCCAGTGCTGACATGGATCTTGGGGTACTTCTGGAGTCTCCCCAGGGGAGTCAGTCCTCGTCTGATGGGGGCATGCACTGGCTTTCCTCCCGAGCTGTAGATCAGTGTCACGCTTCCCTTCGCGTGGATCAAGGATCTGTGGCTTTCCCTCGAGGCTTTCCCACGCAGGCTTTCCCACGAGGCTTTCCCACAGGGCTGTCCCACGTGCCACCGTGGTGTGAGTCGATCCTCGGCTTGAAAGTCGAGGCAAGTGCTAGGGGAAAACAGGTTTCCCTGGAATGGACTGAGACATCTGGAGGGGAACTCTGGGAATGGTGGCACGACCTGGAGTTCCTCTGCCCTTTCCTGTGGAGAGCGGCCTCCTCTTGAGATGCGACGGAACGCCGGGAATTCTTTCCCCGACCACGCAGGGAAAGGATCCCTCCTCTCGAGCTAGGGAGGCGGAAACTGTGGCTCCTCTGGATGTGGCGGGACTCTCGTGCTTCCTCTCGAGTGAGACGGTATGTCGGGGAACTTCTTGAGTTGCCAGCAAGGTTGTGAAGACCCTTTGAAAGTTCCAGAGGTTAGGTGTGATTAGCCTCGAACGCCTCAGCGGAAATGGGCTCATCTCCCTGGAGGGGAGAACCTCCTGGATTTTCTCGAGTGCGGCAGTGCTCTCGACTTACGACGGGGACCTCAGGGCCCGCTCTGGTGGCATCAGGAAAGCCAGTCCCCATGCGAGTTGCTCGGGGGCCTCGAATTCCCTCCGGCGATGCAAGGGCCTAAGACCTTGTGTGGAGTCGGTGCCGGAACCTGAGGATTCCTCTCCAGTGCTGACATGGATCTTGGGTACTATCTGTGGTCTCCCCAGGGAGTCAGTCTCGTCTCGAGTGGGGGCATGCACGTGCGCTTTCCTCCCGAGCTGTAGCCAGCATGTCATGCTTCCCTTCGCGTGGATCAAGGGATCTGTGGCTTTCCCTCGAGGCATTTCCCACGAGGCCTTTCCCACAGGGCTGTCCCACGTGCACCATGGTGTGCGTCGATCCTCGGCTTGAAAGTCGAGGCAGTGCAGGGAAAACAGTTTTCCCTGGAATGGACTGAGACATCTGGGGGATCTGTGGGAATGGTGTCACGAACCTGGATTTCCTCTCGCCTTTCCAGAGGAGAGCGCCTCCTCTTGAGAGGCGAGGGGAACGCCGGGAATTCTTTCCCGACCACACAGGGAAAGGATCCCACCTCTCGAGCTATGAGGCGGAAAAGGGGCTCCATCTGGATGTGGGCAGGACTCCCTGTGCTTCCTCTCGAGTGGAGACGGGTATTGTCGGGGAATTTCTTGAGTTGCAGCCAGGTGTGAAGAACCTTTGAAATTTCCAGAGATTAGGTGTGATTAGCTTCGAGACGCCTCAGCGGAAATGGGCCTCATCTCGCCTGGAGGGGAGAACCTCCTGGATTTTCTCCAGTTGAGGCAGGTGCTCACAACTTACGACCGGGACCTCAGGGACCCTGCTCTGGTGGCCTCAGGAAAGGACCAGTCCCCATGGGAATTGCTCGGTGGCCTCTCGGATTCCTCTCCCGTCGATGCCGGGGCCTAAGACATTGTGTGGAGATGGTGCCAGAACCTCAGGATTCCTCTCCAGTGCTGACATGGATCTTGAGGGACTTCTGGAGTCTCCTCAGGGAAGTCAGTCCTCGTCTTCAGTCTTGGCATGCACGTGCGCTTTCCTCCCGAGCTGTAGCAGCCAGTGTCACCCTTCCCTTGGCGTGGATCCAAGGGATCTGTGGCTTTTCCCTCGAGGCATTTCCCACGAGGTTTTCCCACGAGGCTTTCCCACAGGGCTGTCCCACGTGCCACCGTGGTGTGAGTCGATCCTCGGCTTGAAAGTCGAGGCACTGCAGGGAAAACAGGTTTCCCTGGAATGGACTGAGATATCTGGGGGACTCTGGGAATGGTGGCACCACCCTGGAGTTCCTCTCGCATTTCCTGTGGAGAGCGCCTCCTCTGGAGATGCGACCGGGAACGCCAGGAATTCTTTCCCGACCACACAGTGAAAGGATCCCTCCGTCTCCGAGCTATGAGGCGAGAAAAGGGGCTCCTCTGGATGTGGGCGGACTCTCGTGCTTCCTCTCGAGTGGAGACGGGTATGTCGGGGAACTTCTTGAGTTGCAGCAAGGGTGTGAAGGACCCTTTGGAAGTTCCAGAGGTTAGGTGTGATTAGCTTCGAGACGCCTCAGCTGGAAATGGGCCTCATCTCGCCTGGAGGGGAGAACCTCCTGGATTTTCTCGAGTTGTGGCAGGTGCTCTCGACATACGACGGGGACCTCAGGGACCCGCACTGGTGGCCTCAGGGAAGGCCATCCCCATGCGAGTTGCTCGGGGCCTCTCGGGATACCTGCCCCATCGATGCCGGGGTCTAAGACCTTGTGTGGAGTCGGTGCCGGAACCTGAGGATTCCTCTCCAGTGTGACATGGATCTTGGGGTACTTCTGGAGTCTCCCCAGGGGAGTCAGACCATCGACTCGAGTGAGGGCAGGCACGTGCGCTTTCCTCCCGAACTCTAGCAGCAGTGATCACGCTTCTCTTCGCGTGGATCAAGGGATCAGTGGCTTTCCCTCGAGCTTTCCCACGAGCCTTTCCCACAGGGCTGTCCCACGTGCCACCGTGGTGTGAGTCGATCCTCGGCTTGAAAGTCGAGGCAGTTGCAGGGAAAACAGTTTTCCCTGGAATGGACTAGAGACATCTGGGTGACTCTGGGAATGGTGGCACGAACCTGGATTTCCTCTCGCCTTTCCTGTGGAGAGCGCCTCCTCTTGAGATGCGATGGGAACGCCGGGAATTCTTTCCCGACCACGCAGGAAAGGATCCCTCCTCTCGAACTAGGAGGCGGAAACGGTGCTCCTCTGTATGTGGGCGGGACTCTCGTGGCTTCCTCTCCTCGTGGAGACGGGTATGTCGAGGAGCTTTCTTGAGTTGCAGCAAGGGTGTGAAGGACCTTTTGGAAGTTCCAGATGTTAGGTGTGATTAGCCTCGATATGCCTCAGCGGAAATGGGCCTCATCTCGCCTGGAGGGAAGAACCTACCTGGATTTTCTCCAGTTGAGGCAGGTGCTCACAACTTACGACCGGGACCTCAGGGACCTGCTCTGGGTGGCCTCAGGAAAGACCAGTCCCCATGCGAATTGCTCGGGGTCCTCTCGGGATTCCTCTCCCGTCGATGCCGGAGGCCTAAGACCTTGTGTGGAGATGGTGCCAGAACCTGAGGATTCCTCTCCAGTGCTGACATGGATCTTGGGGTACTTCTGGAGTCTCCCCAGGGGAGTGAGTCCTTGTCTCGCAGTGGGGGCATGCACGTGCGCTTTCCTCCCGAGCTGTAGCAGCAGTGTCACGCTTCCCTTCGCGTGGATCAAGGGATCTGTGGCTTTCCCTCGAGGCTTTCCCAAGAGGATTTTCCCACGAGGCTTTCCCGACAGGGCTATCCCACGTGCCACCGTGGTGTGAGTCGATCCTCGCCTTGAAATTCGAGGCAGTGCAGGAAAACAGGTTTACCTCTGGAATGGACTGAGACATCTGGGGCGACTCTGTGAATGGTGGCACGACCCTGGAGTTCCTCTCGCCTTTCCTGTGGAGAGCGCCTTCCTCTTGAGATGCGACGGGAATCGGCGGTAATTCATTTCCCTGACCACGCAGGGAAAGGATCCCTCATCTCGAGCTACGATACGGAAAACGGCGTCTCCTCTGGATGTGGGCGGGACCCTCGTGCTTCCTCTCGAGTGGAGACGGGTATGTCGGGAACTTCTTGAGTTGCAGCAAGGGTGGAAGGACCCTTTGGAATTTCAGAGTTTAGGTGTGATGAGCCTCGCAGACGCCTCAGCGAGAAATGGCCTCATCTCGCCTGGAGGGGAGAACCTCCTGGATTTTCTAGAGTTGGGCAGGGTGCTCTCGAGTTACGACAGGGACCTCAGGGACCCGCTCTGGTGGCCTCAGGAAAGGCCAGTCGCCCATGCGGAGTTGCCAAGAGGGCCTTTCGGGATTCCTCTCCCGTCGAATGCCGGGGCCTAAGACCTTGTGTGGAGTCGGTGCCGGAACCTGAGGATTCCTCTCCAGTGCTGACATGGATCTTGGAGTACTTCTGGAGTCTCCCCAGGGGAGTCAGATCCTCGATCTCGAGTGGGGGCATGGACACGTGCGCTTTCCTCCCGAGCTCCTGCAGGAGTGTTACGCTTCCCTTCACGTGGATCAAGGGAGCAGTGGCTTTCCCTCCGATGCCTTTCCCACGAGCTTTCCCACAGGGCTGTCCCACGTGCCACCGTGGTGAGAGTCGATCCTCGGCCTTGAAAGTCGAGCAGTGCAGGGAAAACAGTTTTCCCTGGAATGGACTGAGACATCTGGGGGACTGTGGAATGGTGGCACGACCGCTGGAGTTCCTCTCGCCTTTCCTGAGGAGAGCGCCTCCTCTTGAGATGCGACGGGAAGCCCGGGAATTCTTTCCCAACCACGCAGCGAAAGCATCCCACCTCTCGAGCTATGAGGCGGAAACGGGGCTCATCTGGATGTGGGCAGGACTCCTGTGCTTCCTCTCGAGTGGAGACGGGTATGTCGGGGAACTTCTTGAGTTGCCAGCGAGGGTGTGAACGACGCTTTGGAAGTTCCAGATGTTAGTGTGATTAGCCCCAAGACGCCTCAGCCGAAATGGGCCTCATCTCGCCTGGAGGGGAGAACCTCCTGGATTTTCTCCAGAGTCAGGTGCTCACAACTTACGACCGGGACCTCAGGACCTGCTCTGGTGACCTCCAGAAAGACCAGTCCCATGCGAATTGCTCGGGGGCCTCTCAGGATTCCTCTCCCGTCGATGCCAGGGCCTAAGACATTGTGTGGAGATGGTTGCCGGAACCTCAGGATTCCTCTCCAGTGCTGACAAGGATCTTGAGGGGACTTCTGGAGTCTCCCCAGGGAAGTCAGTCCTCGTCTCCAGTGGGGGCATGCACGTGCGCTTTCCTTCCGGAGCTGTAGCAGCAGTGTCACGCTTCCCTTGGTGTGGATCAAGGATCTGTGGCTTTCCCTCGAGGATTTCCCACGAGGTTTTCCCACGAGGCTTTCCCACAGGGCTGTCCCACGTGCCACCGTGGTGTGAGTCGATCCTCGGCTTGAAAGTCGAGGCAGTGCAGGGAAAACAGGTTTCCCTGGAATGGACTGAGATATTCTGGGGGACTCTGGGAATGGTGGCACGACCCTGGAGTTCCTCTCGCCTTTCCTGTGGAGAGCGCCTCCTCTGGAGATGCGACGGGAACCCCAGGAATTCTTTCCCGACACACAGTGAAAGGATCCCTCGTCTCGAGCTATGAGGGAGAAAAGGGGCTCCTCTGGATGTGGGCGGACTCTCGTGCTTCCTCTCGAGTGGAGACGGGTATGTCGGGGAACTTCTTGAGTTGCAGCAAGGGTGTGAAGGACCCTTTGGAAGTTCCAGAGGTTAGGTGTGATTAGCTTCGAGACGCCTCAGCGGAAATGGGCCTCATCTCGCCTGGAGGGGAGAACCTCCTGGATTTTACCGAGTTGTGGTAGGTGCTCTCGAGTTACGACGGGGACCTCAGGGACTCGCTCTGGTGGCCTCAGGAAAGGCCAGTCCCCATGCGAGTTACCATGGGGCCTATAGGGATTCCTCTCCCTTCGATGCCGGTGCCTAAGACATGTGTGGAGTCGGGCCAGACCCTGAGGATGCCTCTCCAGTGCTGACATGAATCTTTCCATACTTCTGGAGTCTCACCAGGGGAGTCAGTCCTCATCTCGTGTGGGGGCATGCACCTGCGATTTCCTCACAAGCTGTAGCAGCAGTGTCACGCGTGCCGACATGTGGTTCAAGGGATCAGTCGCTTTGCATCAAGGCTTTCCCATGAGGCTTTCGAACAGGGCTGTCCCACATGTCACGGTGGTGTGAGTCTATCCTCGGCGTGAACGTCGAGGCAGTGAAGGGAAAGCAGGTTCTTCTGGAATGGACGGAGACATCTGGGGACTCTTGGAATGCTGGCAAGGCCCTGGAGTTCCTCTCGCCTTTCCTGTGGAGAGTGCCTCCTCTTGAGATGCGACGGGAAGCCCGGGAATTCTTTCCCGACGATGAAGGGAAAGGATCCCTCTTCTCGAGCTACGAGGCGGAAACGGGGCTCCGCTGGATGTGGGTGGGACCCTCGTCCTTCCTCTCGAGTGGAGATGGGTATGTCGGAGAACTTCTTGACTTGCAGCAAGGGTGTGAAGGACCCTTTCGAAGTTCCAGAGGTTAGTTGTGGTTAGCCTCGAGACGCCTCAGCGGAAATGGGCCTCATCTCGCCTGGAGGGGAGAACCTCCTGGATTTTCTCGAGTTGCAGCTTCCTCTCGAAGTAGGCCCCATGTCCCCTTGGGGAGGGTGTCATGCCTCTTTTCTCCTCACTGCCAAAGGGTGGAGCCAAGCTCGCTCTGTCAGAGGTACAAAAACAGCAATTGAATGGATTTTCAAGCTCTTGCTAGGCTGCACCCTTTCAGGGCCCACTTTACTGAAACAGGTGCTCTGTGGCCCCTGGTTGGGTATGCAGGTTCACAAACAGGGTGAGATCCTGTCCAAGCCAAGAATTTTTCCTGAAAGACCTAGGCTCACTAGAGCTCTCCTCCAGAGCAAAGGGGATAGAGGAGATGTATGGAGGAGTCTTTGCCTTTCCCTGTGAGTGTGGGGCTACTCCCTACGGCCCCAGGCTCAGAGATAACTGCCTCTAAGAAAGGAATGGCAAGAAGCGCTATTCTTGGAGGTTGGGACAGGGATGTTCGCAGCATGTGGGGAAAGAAAGACTTCTTCGGGGAAGAAGAGGCAACCACCGGGGGTGTGTTGCAAGCCTCTATTTGGAAGGAACAGGTTTGCTTATACAACTCAAGACCTCCAGATCTGCTCAGAGGACTGAATTCCAGAGACAGGGCCATGTATCTTCCCTTCCCTTTTGAGATCCTTGCAAAGACATTCCTAGCAGATCGTGGGAGTGCCCATGAAGAAGCAAGCAGCGGGAGTGTGCTTGACATCACTGGCTGCCTACCTGGGCTCAGCTCCTCAAGGGGCCTTTCTCTCCTGGTAGGCCTATGTCCCCTTTGGGAGAGGGTGGTACCCTCTTCCCTCCACACTGCCAAAGGGTGGAGGTGGAGCAAACTCGTTCCTCTGAGGTAAAAAAAAAAAAGACAAATTGGATGGATTTTAAGCTCTTGCTATGCTGCACCCCTCCAGGACCCACTCGAGCAAACAGGTGCCCTGTGGCCCCTAGGTCAGGTATGCAGGTTCACACACCGGGTGTGATCCCTGTCAAAGCCAAGAATTTTCCTGACAGACCTAGGCTCACTAGAGCTCTCCTCCAGAGGAAAGGGGACAGAAAGACGTGTGTGTGGAGGTGGCTCTGCCTTTCCAGTCCCAATCTCAGGGATAACTGCCCCTAAGAAAGGAACTGCTGCTGCTGCTGCTGTCTAAGTTGCTTCAGTCGTGTTCGACTCTGTGCGACGCCATAGACGGTAGCCCACTAGGCTCCCCCGTCCCTGGATTCTCCAGGCAAGAACAGTAATGGGGTTGCCATTGCCTTCTCCAATGCATGAAAGTGAAAATGAAAGTGCAGTCGCTCAGTCGTGTCCGACCCTCAGCGACCCCACGGACTGCAGCTACCAGGCTTCCGTCCATTAGGATTTTCTGAAAGGAACTGCAAGAAGGCTTTTCCAGGAGGCTGGAAAGGAGTTCGCAGGATGTGGGGAAAGAGAGCCTCCTTCGGGGAAGAATAGGCGCCACTTGTTTGCAAACCTCTATTTGAAGAACAGGTTAGCTTATACAAAGGGAGACCTCCAGATCTGCTCAGAGGACCGAAGTTGCAGAGGCAGGTCGGTGTATTTCCCTTCACTTTGCGATCCTTGCAAAGACATTCCTTGCTGATAGATGATTCAGCAAGGGCCTTTGAGACTGTTGTTTTCTTTCCTAGGTTCAAAGATTCCTTCAGTTCCTAATATAGATATCCTAGAATTATGTGACATCCGTGAAAATCTGATATGTCCTGGTCAAATGCTGTCAGTTATAATTCCAGTTATCATATTAAAGCATTTCAAGTCGCAGCAGTGACCAGATTACATTGTCAATTTCTATTTAATCAGGTTTTTAACCATGTCCTCTATGGTTTCACACTGATGCCTTTGCAGAAATACTGCTACTTCAAGATATATGGAATATACTTTTTTAAGCTTACGATAATTGTTTGTTTGTTTTGTTTGTCTTCTGGTAAGCTGGTACCAGATGGAATTTAGTCTCCTCTCTAGGTTAAGAACAAAGTTTTTTAGAATGCAATTTTTGATAACAGACTATGAGTTTCTTTACCTTTCATTGATTTATAATTGTTTTCATCATCTGTTTTTTTACTTCGGTAAAGTAAATAAGCCTTATTTAAGATTTTGGTACATGTAGGATGGACTAAGCTTTCCCACTCTTGCAAGTTCCCTTAACCCTTCAGATTCTTCTTGTGGGACCAAGATCTCACTTTCCTCCAGAGGGACAATCCAAGCTTTTATTAGTTGATCTGCCCCTGACATCAGAGTCCATTTGAGCACGAGTTGGCCTATAATTTAGGCATGAAACTATGACTACATAAAGAAAAGGTGACTTTATGATTCAGGGATGGCCATGATATGCCTTGCACTTCAGAGAAAATGGGTTAAAATGATTTTGTTTTCTTCAAAACTGCACAGCCAGTTCTTTCAGCATATGCAATTGAAAACACGTAGTCATTAGGTCAGTTTTCATTCCAATCCCAAAGAAAGGCAATGACAAAGAATATTCAAGCTGCTGCACAATTGCACTCATCTCACACACTAGTAAAGTAATGCTCAAAATTCTCCAAGTTCACATGAACTGTGAACTTCCAAATGTTCAAGAGGGATTTAAAAAAATGCAGAGAAACCAGAGATCAAACTGCCAACATCCACTGGATCATTGAAAAAGCAAGAGAGTTCCAGAAAAAAAGACATCTATTTCTGCTTTATTGACTATGCCAAAGCCTTTGACTGTGTGGATCACAATAAACTGGGAAAAATTCTGAAAGAGATGGGAATACCAGACCACCTGACCTGTCTCTTGAGAAACCTGTATGCAGGTCAGGAAGAAACAGTTCGAACTGGACATGGAACAACAGACTGGTTCTAAATAGGAAAGGAATATGTCAAGGCTGTATATTGTCAGCCTGCTTATTTAACTTATATGCAGAGTACATCATGAGAAACACTGGGCTGGAGGAAGCACACGCTGGAATCCAGATTGCTGGGAGAAATATCAAGAATCTCAGATATGCAGACGACACCACCCTTATGGCAGAAAGTGTATAAGAACTAAAGAGTCTCCTGATGAAAGTGAAAGAGGAGAGTGAAAAAGTTAGCTTAAAGCTCAGCATTCGAAAACTAAAATCATTGCATCCAGTCTCATCACTTCATGGCAAATAGATGGGAAAACATTGGAAACAGCAGCAGACTATTTTGGGGGCTTGGAAATCACTGCAGGTGATGGCTGCCTCCATGAACTTAAAACATATTTATGACTTGGAAGAAAAGTGATGACCAAACTAGACAGCATATTAAAAGCCGAGACGTTGCTTTGCCAACAAAGATCCATCCAGTCAAGGCTATGGTTTTTCCATATGTCATGGATGGATATGAAAGATGTACTATAAAGAAAGTGACAGCTGAAAATTGGATGCTTTTGAACTGTGGTGTTGGAGAAGATGCTTGTAGGTCGCTTAGATTACAAGGAGACGCAACCACTCCATCCTAAAGGAAATCAGGTCTGAATATACATTGGAAGGACTAATACTGAACCTGAAACTCCAATACTGT
>NW_017215571.1:0-13815 GCF_001704415.2 Capra hircus
CACAGGGGAATGTGACAAAATATTTTGCTCACAGTTGTGTTAAAGTATCATTATACATGTGTATTCACACCTCCTCTCAAAGAATTAATTCGACTCTGTCTGGCATCAGAGAAGCATAGCCCATTCTTTCACCATGTGTTATTTTGCCACTTGCATTTGGTTTCAATCCAACACTAATATTGCAGAGCAAATGATCTAAGTTTTCAGTATTCCTAGCCCTGGCAATCTGTGCTGTAAGTGGAAAAGTAGGTATAAGTGTGGTAACTGGCAGTTAGAAACAGAGGCAGAAAGTTGCATCATTTGCAAAATACGGAAGATATTAACTCTATGGGAAGTTCAGCTCAGCTGCTCAGTCGTGTCTGACTCTGCAACCCATGGACCGCAGCATGCCAGGCTTCCCTGTCCATCACCAACTTCTGGAGCTTGCTCAAACTCATGTCTATTGAGTTGGTGATGCCATCCAACCATTTCATCCTCTGTCCTCCCCTTCTCCTCCCACCTTCAATCTTTCTCAGCATCAGCGTCTTTTCCAGTGAGTCAGTTCTTCGCATACAGGTGGCCAAAGTATTGGAGCTTCAGTCCTTTCAATGAATATTCAGGATTGATTTCCTTTAGGATTGACTGGTTGGATCTCCTTGCAGTCCAAGGGACTCTCAAGAGTCTTCTCCAACATCACAGTTCAAAAGCATCAGTTCTTTGGTGCTCAGCTTTCTTTATGGTCCGACTCTCACATACATACAAGACTACTGGAAAAACCATAGCTTTGACTAGATGGAGCTTTGTTGGGAAAGTAATGTCTCTGCTTTTTAATATGCTATCTACGTTGGTCATAACTTTTCTTCCAAGGAGCAAGCATCTTTTAACTTCATGGCTGCAGTCACCAGCTGCAGTGATTTTGGAGCCCAAGAAAATAAAGTCTCTCACTGTTTCTATTGTTTCCCCATCTATTTCCCAACTCTATGGGAAAGCTGGATATAAAAATACATTAGAAATCCTAAATATTAGTAACTTTAAAGTCATACCTAGATCTTTGTATTTTTTTCTTACAGGTTAATATTATCTCAAGAGTTGCTGCTACTGCTGCTAAGTCGCTTCAGTCGTGTCCGACTCTGTGTGACCCCATGAGATGGCAGCCCACCGGGCTCCCCTGTCTCTGGGATTCTCCAGGCAAGAACACTGGAATGGGGTTGCCATTTCCTTCTCCAGGTGCATGAAAGTGAAAAGTGAAAGTGAAGTCGCTCAGTCATGTCCAACCCTCAGTGACCCCATGGACTGCAGCCTTCCAGGGCTCCTCTGTCCATGGGATTTTCCAGGCAAGAGTACTGGAGTGGAGTGCCATTGCCTTCTCCGATTTCAAGAGTATGTTGAGCAAAAACTTAACTATGTACACACTGATATGCAATTCAAGCGTAAAATATCACCTAGGACCTCTGGAGAGAAGTAAATTCCTTTTCTCCATAAAAAGGTATAAAAAGTATGGATCACAACAGAGAATCACAGTAGTGACCGTGGTTCTTGTCTTTTTATCATTTTATTTTTCTTGTATTTTTAAGCAACTTGAGATGTAAGTCACATACTATAAAATTCACCCACTTACTTAAACTGTATAATTCAATGCTTTTTCATGTATTCAGTGTTGGAGGGAGTGATTACTTTTTAAGATATTCTGGCTTTTCAGTTTTATGAGTTCACTTGTAAGCTATTAAAAGATTTTGGTGCATATATAGAGAACACTTAACTCAAAAATTGAATTATCTCCCATTTCTGAAGGTCTAGACAAAGAAGAGTCCTGGTTGTGATCACTGTGTGGCCCATTAACTCAGTATCATATTGCTCTTATCTGACAACAATAGAATCGAATTATTTATTAGAGCAGTGAAGAGTAAAACTCAAACGATCATCCTGAGTAAATGGAGTCTTACATTCTAGTTCTAGCTCTGTTACTGGCCCAATTTCTGCTAGGATGGCACAGGTACAATGGGCATGCAGTGGGTCAGTGGTTCCAGTATCAGAGGAGCACGATTCATCTTTGGATCTCGAAAAGATGAACAAAAACACCCAGCTGACGCTCATCTCCACCACAGACAGATGTGGTGTCTAAGAGTGAAGCTTGGGCATTTGTTTTGTTTTAAAGCTCCAAAGATGACATGGATGTATTCCCTGGCAAGAATCACTGCCACCACTACTCACAGGATGGACACAGGTTGGTGTGTGAACCTAGGAAGTTATATGACTGTCTTGTGCCCCAGTTTCCTCAATAGTAAAAACAAGAATTCCTAAACGTTTTTGTCCACTGGATTGTTGGCACTAAATAGGAATATATAGAAATGGTTTGAAAAAGTCAAAAAAAAATGCAACAAAAATATAAGCTGAAAAATCCTTTGTCATCATTATTAAGCCATATTCTTGTGACCTCCTACTCTATCATATAAATTGTGATCTGAATCAGTTTTAGTTCTTTAAGCTGGTGAAGCAGATGCTCTGAGCACCAGGTATAACAAAAGAGAAAGGAATGTTCATTAAAATGAGGGTCTCTGATAAAGTAATACTTACTAAAGTTTCCCTAATACACTATCTTGAGCTTAGAGGCTTATATTAATTTTTTTAAAAAAAGGGAGGCCTAATAGGGGAAAGTCTCTCTATTAAGAAGAATGGAAAAGGATCCGGGAAAAGGAGGAAAAATAGTTTTTATAGACACATTTTCAAATTCTTATACTGAGCAGACAGTACACAGAGAAACAGAAGACATTTGAAAACAGGACTACAAAAAGTGTCCTACTCAGTTTACATGCAATTTAGATGTTTAAAAGATAATATATATAAAACATCTAGAACAGCACCTAGAGCGTACTAAGTGCCCAGTGAACTGCCTAATGAAAATCTTTTATCCTCCTCTCCTACAGAAAAGAAGTTATCTTGGTGAAGGATGAAAAACATGGCACTGGCAGAACAGGTTTAGATATTCTTAACTTCTGTCACTGACCATGTGACATTATGGCAAGGCACTTAGATTTAAGGTTTAGAATTTAATGATGATGAAAGAATAAACATCAGTGGATATTCTCTTAAGGAATTAGAAAAAGAACAGTTCAAACAAAGTAAAAAGAAAATAATAAAAATACTAGCTGGCAAAAACGAATTAAAAATATATGACAGGAAGAAAACAAAAACCCACAACTGGTTCTTTGGAAAGATGAATAAAATTAACAGATCAGTTGCAAGCTTGTTTTAAAAAAAAAAAATAGGGATAGGTGTATAACACCAATATGAGGAACACAAAAGGGGACACTGCTGTAGATCTTACAAATATTAAAAAGATACAACTTGAAAATGTAGATGGATTGGGCATTTCCTAGAAAAAGCACAATTACCAATTACCAAAACTGAAACAAGAAGGAGAACATCTTCATAGTCCTTCCTAATAAAGACAACGAATCTGGGAGCAAAGACCCTGCCATAGAGGGATCTTTAGAACCAGCTGGCTAGAATTTATAGGTGCATTTCTTCCCAAACATTAAGGAAGAGATAATACCAATCTTACCCAAACGCTTCCAGGGAGCAGAAAGAGGGGATACTTCTCAATTTACTTTGAGGCCAGCATGGAACTTGATACTAAAACCTGACAACATTTACAAGAAAGGAAAATTACAGGTCTATCTCTCTCATGAATATCATTGCAGAAAGCCTTAAATGACATAAGAAGAATATATTATGATCAAATTGAGTTTACTTCAAGAATGCCAAGAAGGCTTAACAATGGAAAGTCAATCAGTGTAAGCCATCATGTAACATAAAGAAGGAGAAAAACCTATTACTGTATCAACTAATGAAGTGAAAAGCATTTGATAAAAGTCACCATTCATTCATGATAAAAACTCTCAGAAGTTTCCTTCTCTGATAAGAGGTAGCTACGTAAAACCCAGAGCAAACATCACACTTAATGATGAAATACTGATGCTTTCTCCCTGAGGATTGAGACTAAGACAAGAGTAATATAAAAAATATCTACATATTAATAAGACAGGTAGCCCCAATAAAAATACAAGCAAAGATCTGAACAGGTGCTTCAAAAAATAATGATATGCAAGTAGCTATAAATTATGAAAAGGTACTTAAGTTCATTAGTCATCAGGATATGAGTGAAAACTTCTTTATGGTCAAAAAAGTTCATTCGGTTTTTTCTGTAATATCTTACAGATGTTCCTCCTAAGAACACAGTGTATAACTTAATAAGAACTAGCCAATATTAGTCAATAGACAGAGATATCAAGGTTTTTTAAAATCTTGAACTATGAGGTTTCTATAGCCAGAAAAAGAGAAACAGTCAACATGTGATTTCTACAAGTAATTGAAGAGTCTTTCTAAGTAAAACTTTCTAAATTGGTCAAAGTACCAAAGCTCAATAACCCTTGAACTGTTGGTTATTTTGCTATTAGAAAGAAAAGATACATCAGGCATAATATCTATATAACAATGAAATTTCATTAAGTGGAAAATGCCATGGAATATGGTATTGGATAGACATGGGTTTTTGTTTAAGCTATGTGAGAGATCTTGAACAAGCTGCTTAAATTTTCCAATTACAGTTTTCTCACTGAAAAATGGGGATAAAATAATGGGAGTGATAGCTCTCCAAAACTAAAGTAAATTGGAGGTAGGGTGATTTACTGGACAAGAAGGCGATGCCTGATATTGTTATAAGAATATGGCAGGACTTCCCTTGTTAAGGGAAGAATCTGGTTGAGAATCCAAGTGCAATGCAGGGGACATGGGTTTCATCCCTGGTTCAGAAAAGATTCCACATGCCACGGGGCAACTAAGCCATGTGCCACAATTACTGCCTGCATGCTGAGGAGCCTGCATTGGAAGCAAACTAGAGCCTGTGCTCAGCAACAAAGAAGCTACTGCAATGAAAAGGCCGTGCACTGCAATGAACAGTAACCCCCACTAAACACAACCAGAGAAAGCCCGTGCAGAGCAACGAAGACCAAGCGCAACCAAAAATTAATAAATTCAATTTTTAAAATTAAATAAATTCTTATTTTTAAATAAGAATATGGAAGACATGAAGACTGAGTCTTCATACCTTAGACTTAACATGTCCAACTCTGCTCCTCTCTCAGACTTTCCCACTGTACTAAATGATCAAGCCTAGGGAAAATCTTAATTTTCTTTTCCTTACCATCTCCAACACTTAATTTACCAGTAATCCTGTCAGGCCTGGCTTTTGAATTATATCCCTGATCAGTTTTCACTCTCTTTAATGCCAATACTCAAGTCCTAGCTTCTGCCATCTCTCAGGCAAATCCAGCAACAGACTTCACCATTATTCTGCTTTTCTACCCCTGGAGTGGAGTAGATCTTTGCACTAGCCACATGTGTCTATTTAAATTTAGTTTAAAATTATTTTCTCAGTTTCATAGCCACATTTCAGGTTCATAATGGCCACAGGTGGCTACTGGCTATCAAACTGGATGTCACAAAATAGAAGAATTTCATCAGCACAGAAAGTTCTATGGGATGGCACTGATCTAGACACCTGCCAAGCTCACTCCAACCTCCAGGGCTTCATACTCACTACTCTCTTTCAAGAATGTTCTTCCCCCAGATTTATTTATTTAACCTCATAATTCAGGTTTCAGTTCAGATGGAAGCTCCTCAGAGAAACCTTCTGAATTTAGATTGGACCACTCAGTCTGACTTATTAGAAAAGACCCCAAGCTGGGGAAAGATAGAGGGCAGGAGGAAAAGGGGACAACAGAGGATGAATGGATGGTCGTGATGAGCATTCACCAACTCATATGGACATGAGTTTTAAGCAAATTCTGGGATATGGTGAAGGTCAGGGAAGCCTGGTGTGCTGCAGTCCACAGGGTCACAAAGAGTTGGACACAACTGAGAGGACTGAACAACAATTTAGCCTGAAGCAGCTTCTCAACTGTCCCATCCCCAGACACTTCTCCCTCCTATTACTCCGTTTTGTTTTTCTTTATAGCACTTATCACTCTCCGAACTTGTTTTATTTTTTTCTGTTTCTACCCATGAAACATAAGACCCATGAGAGCAGGACCATGTTTTGTATGTTTCACACCTGTATCCCCAGTAAACTAGAATAATACCTGACACACAGAAATTTACAACAAATTGTTTGAACAAAGTAGTAAATGAGTTAAGTATCCAACAACCAACATGTACTCCAACCCACTTACCTGCTATCATATCTTGAGAAAAATTATTTAATCTCTGAGCTTAATTTCTGTGTGTGTGTTATTCACTCAGTGGTCTCCAACTCTTTGTGACTCCATAGACTATAGCCTGCCAGGTGCTCTGTCCAAGGAATTCTCCAGGGAAGAATACTGGATGGGTTGCCATTTCCTTCTCCAGAGAATCTTCCTGACCCAGGGATCAAACTTGGGTCTCCTGCATTGCAGGTGGATTCCTTACCATCTGAGCCATCAGGGAACTTAATTCTTAGTGTTATCATGAAGAGTAAATAAATCAAAGACTACAATCTGCCTTGTAGAGAAACACCAGAAAGAAAGAAACTTGATGTGCAGTACAGAAACAAAAATTCTACTGCTTGGATAATTTCCCAGTGTGGCTAACCCATTCCTGATTTTCTCTAAAGTAAGTTACGTGTTTCTGAAATATGTTCCCACAATGCAACAAACCAGAATTCAGGAGCATAGTTCTGGATAATAATTAACAAAATAATAATTCTGTGGCCAGAACATTAACAATATCTTAATGATACTTAATATTTTAGTATCAATTATTAAGTGCCAACCACTGTGCTAAGCATATCATCTCATTTAGTTCTCATGAAAATTCCAAGGTAATATTATTATAGTCTCATCATACCCACTTTATGAATGAGAAAACTCAGACAAACAGATTAAGTAAACTCATTCAAGAAGATAGATCATAAATGTAGTGGCCGAGACTGGGAACCAGGGTCTGATTCTATAACCCAAACCTTTAACTACTGTAACATGCATCTTGCTTTCACAGTAGACAGCATAGAGCTGCAATCAGCAATACTCTATTTTGGCTTACTGCCTTCTGAACTTTCATTTATATAGCCACCTCTTTTTAGTGGCATAAAGAACTGAATATGGCTTGGGAATTCCCTGGATTGTCAGTGGTTAGGACTCGGCACTTTCACTGCTGGGGCCTGGTTCAAATCCCTGGTCAGGGAACTAAGATCCTGCATACCATGCGGCACAGCCAGGGAAAAAAAAAGAAGAACTGAATATGGCTTATTACCTCATTTTAATTAATGCTAATGCTCTAAAATCCTTAAGACTAAGAAAAACTGAAACAGATCTTCTGTCAGTATATGCAATCATGAAACATTTATTTCCTCTTCCTTTTATTTAAAACGAAATTTGGAGACTCCAATAATATGATTGTTTTTCTGTCTATAATTGACACATGACAAATATTCTAAACTTTTTCAATGATTTCCATTGAGGCAGACCCTCTCCTTCTTTTCTACTTGAAAAATAATTAAGAATGTCCAAGAGAGCATTAGTGTAGTTATTTTACATTAGGTTTCTCCCTGTGGCAGAGAATTTTGAATTCTAATTCTAGTGGTATTTAACCCACCGCTACTTGGCAGTGGGACCCTGATCTAGTTACTACTCCCTCTGAACCTTTTTTTCTTTTTTTTCTTGAGGTGCTTTCACTAAAGTATAACAATTAGTAAGATCCTTTTCATTTTCCACTGACATTCTTTGATTCTCTTATAGATAACCGTACTTTCTTTGCACCTGATCACATCCGACAATCACATTTCCTTTACTTCTCTCTAAAGAGTGAGGACGACAAGGAATCATTAATTCTCAGTACAAACCTCCATCAAGGCTTCGGGATGCCCGTTTGCTTGCCGTGCGCTCAAAGTGTGGGCAGGCCTGTCAATCAGAGCACTAGCTTGCCTGGTCTGAGCTTGAGTTCGGCCACTGTATCGGAATTTGGATCCCAGGGCGAGAAATTTGCTTTTAGGAATGGTGTCTGTAGATGTCAGTCTGGAGGGGAAAAACATAACAATCATATATTATATACATTATCTCACTCTAATGAGACTGAAATTAGAGCCAAAATCAAGAGTTTAAAAGTTTCATAACTCTCATCAGTTTAGTTCAGGCACTCAGTTGCGTTCGACTCTTTGCGACCCCGTGGACTGCAGCACGCCAGGCCTCCCTGTCCATCACCAACTCCTGGAGTTTATTCAAACTCATGTCCATCGAGTTGGTGATGCCATCCAACCATCTCATCCTCTGTTGTCCCCTTCTCCTCTCGCCTTCAATCTTTCCCAGTATCAGGGTCTTTTCCAGTGAGTCAGTTCTTCGTATCAGGTGGCCAAAGTATTGGAGCTTCCAGCTTCAGCATCAGTCCTTCCAATGAATATTCAGGACTGATTTTCTTTAGGATGGACTGGTTGGATCTCCTTGCTGTCCAAGGGACTCTCAAGAGTCTTCTCCAACACCACAGTTCAAAAGCATCAATTCTTCGGGGCTCAGCTTTCTCTATAGTCCGGCTGTCACATCTATACATGACTGCTGGAAAACCATAGCTTTGACTAGATGGACCTTTGTCAGCAATGTAATGCCTCTGCTTTTTAACATGCTATCTAGGTTGGTCATAGCTTTTCTTCCAAGGAGCAACTGTCTTTTAATTTCAAGGCTGCAATCACCATTGGCAGTGATCTTGGAGGCCAAGAAAATAAAATCTGTCACTGTTTCCATTGTTTCCCCATCTATTTGCCATAAAGTAATAGGACCGGGATACCATGATCTTGGTCGCAAAGAGTCAGACACGACTGAGGCGACTGAACTGAACTGAACCATGATCTTCATTTTTTGAACTTGAGTTTTAAGCCAGATTTTTCACTCTCCTCTTTCACTGTCATCAAGAGGCTCTTTAGTTCTTCTTCGCTTTCTGCCATAATGGTGGAGTCATCTGCATCCAGCCAGGCATTTCATATATAAGCAGGGGTGACAATATACAGCCGTGACATACTCCTTTCCCAATTTGGAACCAGTCTGTTGTTCCATGTCTGGTTCTAACTGCTGCTTCTTGACCTGCATACAGATTTCTCAAGAGGCAGGTAAGGTGGTCTGGTATTCCCATCTCTTGAAGAATTATCACTATACCCCTGTAACATT
Organism: Capra hircus; assembly: GCF_001704415.2. Taxonomy (NCBI): domain Eukaryota; kingdom Metazoa; phylum Chordata; class Mammalia; order Artiodactyla; family Bovidae; genus Capra; species Capra hircus. The sequence continues at coordinate 9,168 of NW_017215571.1, forward strand.
TTCATCATTTTCTATATAAAAGAAACCGAACCTCAAAAAAGGCTACTTGCTTAAGGTCACATAGCTGTTAAGAAATAGGGTAGTCATAGAATTCAAGCCCAGAGCTCTTGCTCTACTCTCCTAGAATAATAATTTTGTCAAACACACTCCAAACTCAATGCCTGGTAATCTATTTAATAGATTTTTTTTGGTGTATTTTCAACTCAGAAACTCATCTTCTTTCTACACGGTACTCTCTGCTCTCTTTTGTCACAGCATTTACTACACTGAATTGAAACAATCCATGTTCTAGTCTCCCACTGTGAGACTGTGAGCTCTCTGAGGGTAAAAGAGTAAAGACTGACGTATTCATCTTTGTGTTTTAACTTCTGGCATAGTGCCTGGCATGAATCTGGCATTCAGTGAATGTTTGCTGAATAAATATATACATATATTGCTACATCAAATACTACCAGAAAGAGAGTCCTCCCCCACCCCTCTTTGGGGTAGCTTATTTTAATTCAGCAAACACTTTCTTTATGTAATGAAGCATTGTTGTTTAGTCACAAGTTATGTCCAACTTTTTTGCAAGCCCATGGATTGTAGCCCACCAGGCTCCTCTGTCCATGGATTTCCTATGCAAGAATACTGGAGTGGGTTGCTGTTTTCTTTCCAGGGAATCTTCTTGACCCACGGATTGAACTTAAGTCTCCTCCACTGGCAGGTGGATTTTTTAACACTGAGCCATCAGGGAAGCCCAATGAAGCATTACATGTCAATATATCCTCTTATTTTGATGCAGTGGATATCAGTATGCTATCCTACAAGTAAATATACCAGATGCAACTGAAATCTATACCACAGATATTAAACATTCAAAATAACTCTTATTTTTTTGGTGGGGGATAAACTAGGAGTTTGGGGTTAACATATACACACTACTATATTAAACAAATAACCAACAAGGATCTATTATAGGTGTGGGGAATGATACTCAGTATTTGGTAGTCATTATAAGGGAAAAGAACCTGAATATATATATATATATATATGAAACTGAGTCACTTTGCTGAACACCTGAAACTAATACAACATTGTAAAGCAACTATAATTCAATTTTTTTTTTGAAAAAAGAAAAAAAGTTCTTTTTATTCTTCCTCACCTTCATTTAAAACTATTTTCTTGGTTTTAAAGTAGATGATGGAAGCATAAAGAAATATCTTAATGTCAATAATTAAGATGTTTTAATTGAGTATAACATGTAGCCTAGAGGAGCTATCCGCACGTTGAAGGGCGGTGGTGAGGAGATAACCCTCATCCAAGGTAAGGAGCAGCAGCTGCGCTTTGCTGGAGCAGTCCTGAAGAGATACCCACGCCCAAGGTAAGAGATACCAAGTAAGATGGTAGGTGTTGCAAGAGGGCATCAGAGGGCAGACACACTGAAACTATACTCACAGAAAACTAGTCAATCTAATCACACTAGGACCACAGCCTTGTCTAACTCAATGAAACCAAGCCAGGCCCGCGGGGCAACCCAAGACGGGCGGGTCATGGTGGAGAGGTCTGACAGAATGTGGTCCACTGGAGAAGGGAATGGCAAACCACTTCAGTATTCTTGCCTTGAGAACCCCATGAACAGTAGGAAAAGGCAAAAGGATAGGATACTGAAAGAGGAACTCCCCAGGTCAGTAGGTACCCAATATGCTACTGGAGATCAGTGCAGAAATAACTCCAGAAAGAATGAAGGGATGGAGCCAAAGCAAAAACAATACCCACCTGTGGATGTGACTGGTGATAGAAGCAAGGTCCAATGCTGTAAAGAGCAATATTGCATAGGAACCTGGAATGTCAGGTCCATGAATCAAGGCAAATTGGAAGTGGTCAAACAGGAGATGGCAAGAGTGAACGTTGACATTCTAGGAATCAGTGAACTAAAATGGACTGGAATGGGTGAATTTAACTCAGATGACCATTATATCTACTACTGTGAGCAGGAATCCCTCAGAAGAAATGGAGTAGCCATCATGGTCAACAGGAGTCCAAAATGCAGTACTTAGATGCAATCTCAAAAACGACAGAATGATCTCTGTTCATTTCCAAGGCAAACCATTCAATATCACGGTAAGCCAAGTCTATGGCCCAGCCAGTATCGCTGAAGAAGCTGACGTTGAACGGTTCTGTGAAGACCTACAAGACCTTTTAGAACTAACACCCCAAAAAGATGTCCTTTTCATTATAGGGGACTGGAATGCAAAAGTAGGAAGTCAAACCACCTGGAGTAACAGGCAAATTTGGCCTTGGAATGCAGAATGAAGCAGGGCAAAGACTAATAGTTTTGCCAAGAAAATGCACTGGTCATAGCAAACACCCTCTTCCAACAACACAAGAGAAGACTCTACACATGGACATCACCAGATGGCCAACACTGAAATCAGATTGATTATATTCTTTGCAGCCAAAGATGGAGAAGCTCTATACAGTCAACAAAAACAAGACTGGGAGCTGACTGTGGCTCAGATCATGACTCCTTATTGCCAAATTCAGACTAAAAATTGAAGAAAGTAGGGAAAACCTCTAGACCATTCAGGTATGACCTAAATCAAATCCCTTATGATTATACAGTGGAACTGAGAAATAGATTTAAGGGACTAGATCTGATAGATAGAGTGCCTGATGAACTATGGAATGGAGGTTCGAGACATTGTATAGGAGACAGGGATCAAGACCATCCCCATGGAAAGAAATGCAAAAAAGCAAAATGGCTGTCTGGGAGGCCTTACAAATAGTTGTGAAAAGAAGAGAAGCGAAAAGCAAAGAGGAGAAAAGGAAAGATATAAGCATCTGAATGCAGAGTTCCAGAGAGAATAGCAAGAAAGAGATAAGAAAGCCTTCTTCAGCAATCAATGCAAAGAAATAGAGGAAAACAACAGAATGGGAAAGACTAGAGATCTCTTCAAGAAAATGAGAGATACCAAGGGAACATTTCATGCAAAGATGGACTCGATAAAGGACAGAAATGGTATGGACCTAGCAGAAGCAGAAGATATTAAGAAGAGGTGGCAAGAATACACAGAAGAACTGTACAAAAAAGATCTTCAGCGACCAAGATAATCATGATGGTGTGATCACTCATCTAGAGCCAGACATCCTGGAATGTGAAGTCAAGTGGGGCCTTAGAAAGCATCACTACGAACAAAGCTAGTGGAGGTGATGGAATTCCAGTTGAGCTATTTCAAATCCTGAAAGATGATGCTGTGAAAGTGCTGCACTCAATATGACAGCAAATTTGGAAAACTCAGCAGTGGCCACAGGACTGGAAAAGGTCCGTTTTCATTCCAATCCCAAAGAAAAGGCAATGCCAAAGAATGCTCAAAGTACCGCACAATTGCACTCATCTCACATGCTAGTAAAGTAATGCTCAAAATTCTCCAAGCCAGGCTTCAGCAATACGTGAACTGTGAAACTCCCTGATGTTCAAGCTGGTTTTAGAAAAGGCAGAACCAGAGATCAAATTGCCAACACTGGATGGAAAAAGCAAGAGAGTTCCAGAAAACATGCTTTATTGACTTTGAGATCACAACCAGGATTGAGGATCCCAAGCACAGTGTTGAAAACAAAATCTCTTTCAGAATTTTCCACAGTTTATTGTGATCCACACAAAAGGCTTTGGCATAGTCAATAAAGCAGAAATAGATGTTTTTCTGGAACTCTCTTGCTTTTTCCATGATCCAGAGTGTTGGCAATTTGATCTCTGGTTCTCTGCCTTTTTTAAAACCAGCTTGAACATCAGGAGTTCACAGTTCACCATATTGCTGAAGCCTGGCTTGGAGAATTTTGAGCAATTACTTTACTAGCATGTGAGATGAGTGCAATTGTGTGGTAGTTTGAGCATTCTTTGGCATTGCCTTTCTTTGGGATTGGAATGAAAACTGACCTTTTCCAGTCCTGTGGCCACTGCTGAGTTTTCCAAATTGCTGGCATATTGAGTGCAGCACTTTCACAGCATCATCTTTCAGGATTTGAAATAGCTCAACTGGAATTCCATCACCTCCACTAGCTTTGTTGTAGTGATGCTTTCTAAGGCCCACTTGACTTCACATTCCAGGATGTCTGGCTCTAGATGAGTGATCACACCATCATGATTATCTGGTCATGAAGATCTTTTTTGTACAGTTCTTCTGTGTATTCTTGCCACCTCTTCTTAATATCTTCTGCTTCTGTTAGGTCCATACCATTTCTGTCCTTTATCGAGCCCATCTTTGCATGAAATGTTCCCTGGTATCTCTAATTTTCTTGAAGAGATCTCTAGTCTTTCCATTCTGTTGTTTTCCTCTATTTCTTTGCATTGATCACTGAGAAAGCTTTCTTATCTCTTCTTGCTATTCTTGGAACTCTGCATTCAGATGCTTATATCTTTCCTTTTCTCCTTTGCTTTTCCTTCTCTTCTTTTCACAGCTATTTGTAAGGCCTCCCCAGACAGCCATTTTGCTTTTTTGCATTTCTTTTCCATGGGGATGGTCTTGATCCCTGTCTCCTGTACAATGTCACGAACCTCATTCCATAGTTCATCAGGCACTCTATCAGATCTAGTCCCTTAAATCTATTTCTCACTTCACTGTAAAATCATAAGGGATTTTGATTTAGGTCATACCTGAATGGTCTAGCAACC
>NW_017215572.1:0-13813 GCF_001704415.2 Capra hircus
ACGAGGCTTTCCCACAGGGCTGTCCCACGTGCCACCATGGTGTGAGTGGATCCTCGGCGTTGAAAGTCGAGGATTGAGGGGGAAAACAGGTTCCTCTGAAATGGACTGAGATATCTGGGGGACTCTGGAATGTGGCACGACCCTGGAGTTCCTCTCGCCTTTCCTGTGGAGAGGCCCTCGTCTTGAGATGCTACGGGAACCGAAAAATCTTTCCTGACTGCAGGGAAAGGATCCCTCCTCGAGCTAAGGCGGAAACGGGGTTCCTCTGGATGTGGACGGGACTCTCGGTGCTTCCTCTCGAGTGGAGACGGGTTTCGGGGAACTTCTTAGTTGCAGCAAGGGTTGAAGGACCTTTGGAAATTCCAGACGTTAGGTTGATTAGCCTCGAGAAGCCTCAGCTGAAATGGGCCTCATCTCGCCTGGAGGGGAGAACCTCCTGGATTTTCTCGAGTTGTGGCAGGTGCTCTGGACTTACGACGGGGACCTCAGGGACCCTGGTTGGCCTCAGGAAAGGCCAGTCCCGCGAGTTGCTCGGGGCCGCTCGGGATTCCTCTCCCGTCGATGCTGGGCCTAAGACCTTGTGTGGAGTCAGTGCCATAACCTGAGGATTCCTCTCCAGTGCTGACATGGATCTTGGGAAACTTCTGGAGTCTCCCCAGGGGGAGTCAGTCCTCGTCTCGAGTGGGGACATGCACGAGCGCTTTCCTTCAGAGCTGTAGCAGCAGTGTCACGCTTCCCTTCGCGTGGATCAAGGGATCTGTGGCTTTCCCTCGAGGCTTTCCCACGAGGCACGAGGCTTTCCCACAGGGCTGTCTCACGTGCCACCGTGGTGTGAGTCGATCCTCGGCTTGAAAGTCGAGGCAGTGCAGGGAAAAGGTTTCCCTGGAATGGACGGAGACATCTGGTTGTCTCTGGGAATGGTGGCACGACCCTGGAGTTCCTCTCGCCTTTCCTGTGGAGAGCGCCTCCTCTTGAGATGGGAAGGGAACGCCGGGAATTCTTGACCGACCACGCAGGGAAAGGATCCCCCTCTCGAGCTAGGAGGTGGAAACGGGGCTCCTCTGAATGTGGGCGGGCCTCAGTGCTTCCCCTCGAGTGGAGACGGTATGTCGGGGAACTTCTTGAGTTGCAGCAAGGGTGTGAAGGACCCTTTGGACGTTCCAGAGGTTAGGTGTGATTAGCCTCGAGACGCCTCCGCGAAAATGGGCCTCATCTCGCCTGGATGGGAGAACCTCCTGGATTTTCTCGAGTTGCGGCAGGTGCTCTCGACTTACGAATGGAACTTCAGGGACCCGCTCCAGTCGCCTCAGGAAAGGCCAGTCCCCATGCGAGTTGCTCGGGGCCTCTCGCGATTCCTCTCCCGTCGATGCTGGGGCCTAAGACCTTGTGTGGAGTCAGTGCCGGAACCTGAGGATTCCTCTCCAGTGCCGACATGGATCTTCGGGGACTTCTGGAGTCTCCCAGGGGAGTCAGTCCTCGTCTCGAGTGGGGGCATGCACGTGCGCTTTCATCCCGATCTGTAGCAGCAGTGTCGCGCTTTCCTTCTCGTCGATCAAGGGATCTTTGGCTTTCCCCGAGGCTTTCCCAAGAGGCTTTCCCACGAGGCTTTCCCACAGGGCTGTCCAACGTGCCACCGTGGTTTGAGTCGATCCTCGGCTTGAAAGTCGAGGCAGTGCATGGAAAACACGTTTCCCTGGAGTGGACTGAGACATCTGGGGGACTCTGGGAATGGTGGCACGACCCTGGAGTTCCTCTCGCCTTTCCTGTGGAGAGCGTCCCCTCTTGAGCTGCGATGGGAAGGCCAGGAATTCTTTCCCGAACACGCAGGGAAAGGAACCCTCCTCTCGAGCTAGGAGGCGGAAACGGGGCTCCTCTGGATGTGGGCGGACTCTCGTGCTTCCTCTCAATGGAGACAGGTATGTCGGGGAACTTCTTGAGTTGCAGCAAGGGTGTGAAGGACCCTTTGGAAGTTCCAGAGGTTAGGTGTGATTAGCCTCGAGACGCCTCCGCGGAAATGGGCCTCATCTCGCCTGGATGGGAGAACCTCCTGGATTTTCTCGAGTTGCGGCAGATGCTCTCGACTTACGACGGGGCCCTCAGGGACCCGCTCTGGTGGCCTCAGGAAAGGCCAGTCACCATACGAGTTGCTTGGGGGCCTCTCGGAATTCCTCTCCCGTTTATGCTGCGGCCTAAGACCTTGTGCGGTTTCTGTTCCGGAACCTGAGGATTCCTCTCCAGTGGTGACATGGATCTTGGGGAACTTCTGGAGTCTCCCCAGGGGAGTCAGTCCTCGTCTCGAGTGGGGGCATGCACGTGCGCTTTCATCCCGATCTGTAGCAGCAGTGTCGCGCTTTCCTTCTCGTCGATCAAGGGATCTTTGGCTTTCCCCCGAGGCTTTCCACGAGGCTTTCCCACGAGGCTTACCCACAGGGCTGTCCCACGTGCCACCGTGGTGTGAGTCCATCCTCGGCTTGAAAGTCGAGGCAATGCAGGGAAAACAGGTTTCCCGGGAATGTACTGAGACATCTGGGGGACTCTGGGAATGGTGGCACGACCCTGGAGTTCCTCTCGCCTTTCCTGTGGAGATAGCCCCCTCTTGAGCTGCGATGGGAAGGCCAGGAATTCTTTCCCGAACACGCAGGGAAAGGAACCCTCCTCTCTCGAGCTAGGAGGCGGAAACGGGCTCCTCTGGATGTGGGCGGGACTCTCGTGCTTCCTCTCTAGTGGAGACGTGTATGTCGGGGAACTTCTTGAGTTGCAGCAAGGGTGTGAAGGACCCTTTGGAAGTTCCAGAGGTTAGGTGTGATTAGCCTCGAGACGCCTCAGCGGAAAAGGGCCTCATCTCGCCTGGAGGGGAGAACCTCCTGGATTTTCTCGAGTTGCGGCAGGTGCTCTCGACTTACGACGGGGACCTCAGGTACCCGCTCTGGTGGCCTCAGGAAAGGCCAGTCCGCATGCGAGTTGCTCGGGGGCCTCTCGGGATTCCTCTCCCGTCGATGCCGGGGCCTAAGACTGCCGGGAGCCAGTGTGAGGAAGCCCGCCCGTGACAAGGTTATGAGGAAGGAAGCTGACATACGCAACGCGTGCTCAGACTCATGGACCCCTCTGGAAATTTTAAGCATGTACCCAACAAAAATCTGCTGGGTTGTGCTCTGCTTTTTCACTCTCTGACCTTTCTGGAAAAGTCAATCAGGCGTTACTCTTCTGCATTGAAAGAGTGTTTCATCCAAAAACCCTCTGATGGCTTTCTAGCCTGCCTGTAGGACTCGTACAGCTGCGCTTGTGATTGTTTGAGGCCTCTGACCGCAGGAGGCACAGAAGCTTAAACATCCTAGGAATGCAGGAGCTTCCGAGGAGTCAAAATCTTTAGAATAGGACTGATTAAAAGTTCGTTTTTTGGGTCAATGCTTGCTGCCAAATTTTCATATCCTTTGTTTTAGATATAGTGGTATATAGAAAAACAAGTAGTAGACCTGGTATTAGCAACATTAGATCTTTGAGTTAAGTACCTTCTTTGTTATAACCCACTGCACCTTTGTTCTATAGAGATGTAACTTTAATGCTTTAAGGAGATGCAGATTAAAGAAAAACACTTCAGGGAAACAAAATTAACATTCATTAAGGAAGAGAGCCAAAAAGTGTTAACAAGCCTCTTGGCCAAAAGATAATGTAAATCACCTGAGACCTTTTGTATACAAAATGATATACAGAAAGAATCTGGGTTGCGAACACTACATAATTTTGTGTTATCCATTGATCTCCATGTTTTATCAAAAGTATAAAAGGCCTTCTGAACAATAAAGGAGGAGGCCAGGGCCGGGGCCAATTTCTCGGACCAGCTTCTCGAACTAGTCTCTCAGCCTGGTTTCTTGGGACTCTGGCTCCCCCTGTGTCTTTCTCTCTCTTTCTTCTTCTCTACCTTTCCTTCCCTCTGCTCTTTACTTTAACTTCAGGCTGAATCTCCACCTGGAGTGCGGAGGCTCGCAGCGTCTACTTACTTGCCCTGGCTGTTAAGACCGCACGAAAGGGAGTTAAGGCGAGGCACCCTTAGATATTCAAGCGGGCGCCGGTGGCCCAACGTAGGTGTGCAAATTGCTTGTCTGGAATTTTATTGGCGTCCGCGAAAACCAAGCTATTCAGCCCTCTTCCTCCACTTAATCTTCTTACTACACTATAGTTTCCTAATCTAATCTTACATTAATAAATAAACAAGACTTTCACGCCAACGCCGTCCACCTTCACATCCTGGATCCACCGGGCTGGACCCCGGCATAAGACCTTGAGTGGAGTCGGTGCCGGAACCTGAGGATTCCTCTCCAGTGCTGACATGGATCTTGGGGTACTTCCTGAGTCTTCCCAGGGGAGTCAGTCCTCGTCTCGAGTAGGGCATGCACGTGCGCTTTCCTCCCGAGCTGTAGCAGCAGTGTCACGCTTCCCTTCGCGTGGATCAAGGGATCTGTGGCTTTCCCACTAGGCTTTCCCACAGGGCTGTCCCACGTGCCACCGTGGTGTGAGTGGATCCTCGGCTTGAAAGTCGAGGCAGTGCAGGGAAAACAGGTTCCCTGGAACGGACTGAGACATCTGGGGGACTCTGGGAATGGTGGCACGACCCTGGAGTTCCTCTCGCCTTTCCTGTGGAGAGCGCCTCCTCTTGAGATGCGACGGGAATGCCTGGAATTCTTTCCCGACCACGCAGGAAAGGATCCCTCCTCTCGAGCAAGAGGCGAAAACGGGGCTCCTCTGGATGTGGGCGGACTCTCGTGCTTCCTCTCGAGTGGAGACGGGTATGTCGGGGAACTTCTTGAGTTGCAGCAAGCGTGTGAAGGGCCCTTTGGAAATTCTTGAGGTTAGGTGTGATTAGCCTCGAGACGCCTCAGCAGAAATGGGCCTCATCTCACCTGGAGGGGAGAACCTCCTGGATTTTCTCGAGTGGCGGCAGGTGCTCTCGACTTACGACAGGGACCTCAGGAACCCGCTCTGGTGGCCTCAGGACAGACCAGTCCCGATGCGAGTTGCTCGGGGACTCTCTGGATTCCTCTCCCATCGATCCCGGGGCCTAAGAGCTTGTGTGGAGTCGGTGCCTGAACCTGAGGATTCCTCTCCAGGGCTGGCATGGATCTTGTGGTACTTCTGGAGTCTCCCCAGGGGAGTCAGTCCACGTCTCGAGTGGGGGCATGCACATGCGCTTTCCTCCCCAGCTCTAGCAGCAGTGTAACGCTTCCCTTCGCTTGGATCGATGGATCTGTGGCTTTCCCTCGAGGCTTTCCCACAGGGCTGTCCAACGTGCCACCGTGGTGTGAGTCGATCCTCGGCTTAAAAGTCGAGCAGTGCAGGGAAAACAGGTTTCCCTGGAATGGATTGAGACATCTGGGGACTCTGGGAATGGTGGCACGACCTGGAGTTCCTCTCGCCTTTCCTGTGGAGAGCTCCTCCTCTTGAGATGCGACGGAAACGCGGGAATTCTTTCCCGACCACGCAGGGGAAGGATCCCTCCTCTCGAGCTAGGAGGCGGAAACGGGGCTCCTCTGGATGAGGGCGGGACTCTCATGCTCCCTCTCGAGTGGAGACGGGTATGTCGGGGAACTTCTTGAGTTGCAGCAAGGGTGTGAAGGACCCTTTGGAAGTTCCAGAGGTAGGTGTGATTAGCCTCGAGACGCCTCAGCGGAAATGGGCCTCATCTCGCCTGGAGGGAGAACCTCCTGGATTTTCTCGAGTAGCGGCCGGTGCTCTCGACTTACGACGCGGATCAGGGACCCGCTCTGGTGGCCTCAGAAAAGGCCAGTCCGCATGCGCGTTGCTCGGGGCCTCTCGGAATTCCTCTCCCGTCGATGCCGGGCCTAAGGCTGCCGGGAGCCAGTGTGAGGAAGCCCGCCGTGACAAGGTTATGAGGAAGGAAGTGACATAAGCAAGGCGTGCTCAGACTTCAGGACCCCTCTGGAAATTTTTAAGCATGTACCCCAACAAAAATCTGCCGGGTTTTGTGCTCTGCTTTTTCACTCTTCTGACCTTTTCTGGAAAAAGTCAATTCAGGGCGTTACTCTTCTGCATTTGAAAGAGTGTTTCAATCCAAAAACCCTCTGATGGCTTTCTAGCCTGCTGTAGGACTCGTACAGCTGCGCTTGTGATTGTTTGAGGCCTCCTGACCGCAGGAGGCACAGGAAGCTTAAAACATCCTAGGAATGCAGGAGCTTCCGAGGAGTCAAAATCTTTAGAATAGGACTGATTAAAAGTTTCGTTTTTTGGGTCAATGCTTGCTGCCAAATTTTCATATCCTTTATTTTTAGATATAGTTGGTATATAGAAAAACAAGTAGTAGACCTGGTATTAGCAACATTAGATCTTTGAGTTAAGTACCTTCTTTGTTATAACCCACTGCACCTTTGTTCTATAGAGATGTAACTTTAATGCTTTAAGGAGATGCAGATTAAAGAAAAACACTTCAGGGGAAACAAAATTAACATTCATTAAGGAAGAGAGCCAAAAAGTGTTAACAAGCCTCTTGCCAGAAGATAATGTAAATCACCTGAGACCTTTTTATACAAAATGATGTACAGAAAGAATCTGGGTTGTGATCGCTACATAATTTGTGTTATCCATTGATCTCCATGTTTTATCAAAAGTATAAAAGGCCTTCTGAACAATAAAGGAGGAGGCCAGGGCCGGGGCCAGTTTCTCGACCAGCTTCTCGAACTAGTCTCTCAGCCTGGTTTCTTGGACTCTGGCTCCCCCTGTGTCTTTCTCTCTCTTTCTTCTTCTCTACCTTTCCTTCCCTCTGCTCTTTACTTTAACTTCAGGCTGAATCTCCACCTGGAGTGCGGAGGCTCGCCAGGTCTACTTACTTGCCCTGGCTGTTAAGACCCGCACGAAAGGGAGCTTAAGGCGAGGCACCTTAGATATTCAAGCGGGCGCCGGTGGCCCAACGTAGGTGGTGCAAATTCCTTGTCTGGAATTTTATTGGCCTTCCGCGTAAACAACCTATTCAGCCCTCTTACTCCACTTAATCTTCTTACTACACTATAGTTTCCTAATCTAATCTTACATTAATAAATAAACAAGTCTTTCCACGCCAACGCCGTCCACCCTTCGAATTTCCTGGATCCACCGGGGCTGGACCCGGCATAAGACCTTGTGTGGTGTCAGTGCCGGAACCTGAGGATTCCTCTCCAGTGCTGACATGGATCTTGGGGTACTTCTGGAGTCTCCCCAGGGGAGTCAGTCCCCGTCTCGAGTGGGGCATGCACGTGCATTTACCTCCCGGCTGTAGCAGCAGTGTCATGCTTCCCTTTGCGTGGATCAAGGGATCTGTGGTTTCCCTCGAGCTTTCCACGAGGCTTTCCCACAGGGCTATCCCACGTACCACCGTGTTGTGAGTCGATCCTCGCCTTGAATGTCGAGCAGTGCAGGGAAAACAGGTTTCCCTGGAATGGACTGAGACATCTGGGGACTCAGGAAGGTGGCACGACCCTGGAGTTCCTCTCGCCTTTCCTGTGGAGAGCGCCTCCACTTGAGATGCGACGGGAACGCCGGGAATTCTTTCCCGAACACGCAGGGAAATGATCCCTCCTCTAGAGCTAGGAGGCGGAAACGGGCTCCTCTGGATGTGGGCGGGACTCTCGTGCTTCCTCTCGAGTGGAGACGGGTATGTCGGGAACTTCTTTAGTTGCAGCAAGGGTGTGAAGGACCCTTGGAAGTTCCAGAGTGTTTAGGTGTGATTAGCCTCGAGACGCCTCAGTGGAAATGGGGCTCATCTCGCCTGGAGGGGAGAACTCCTGGATTTTCTCGAGTTGGGGCAGGTAATCTCGTCTTACAACGGGGACCTCAGGGACCCACTCTGGTGGCCTCAGGAAAGGCCAGTCCCCATGCGAGTTGCTCTGGGGCCTCTCCTGATTCCTCTCCCCGTCGATGCGGGGCCTAAGGCCTTGTGTGGAGTCGGTGCCAGAACCAGACGATTCCTCTCCAGTGCTGACATGGATCTTGGGTACTTTTGGAGTCTCCCCAGGGGAGTCAGTCCTCGTCTCGAGTGGGGGCATGCACGTGCGCTTTCCTCCCGAGCTGTAGCAGCAGTGTCACGCTTCCCTTCGCGAGGTGAAGGGATCTGTGGCTTTCCCTCGAGGCTTTTCCATGAGGCTTCCCACGAGGCTTTCCCACGAGGCTTTCCCACAGGCTCTGTCCCACGTGCCACCGTGGTGTGTGTCGATCCTCGAGAAAGTCGAGGGAGTGCAGGGAAAACAGGTTTCCCTGGAATGGACTGAGACATCTGTGGGACTCTGGGAATGGTGGCACGACCCTGGAGTTCCTCTCGCCTTTCCTGTGGAGAGCGCCTCCTCTGGAGATGCGACGGGAATGCGGGAAATTTTTCCCGACCACGCAGGGAAAGGATCCCTCCTCTCGAGCTAGGAGGCGGAAAACGGGGTTCCTCTGGATGTGGGTGGGACTCTCGTGCTTCCTCTCGAGTGGAGACCGGTATGTCGGGAACTTCTTGAGTTGCAGCAAGGGTGTGAAGGACCCTTTGGACGTTCCAGAGGTTAGGTGTGGATTAGCCTCGAGACGCCTCCGCGAAAATGGGCCCTCATCTCGCCTGGATGGGAGAACCTCCTGGATTTTCTCGAGTTGCGGCAGGTGCTCTCGACTTACGACGGGGACCTTCAGGGACCCGCTCTTGGTGGCCTCAGGAAAGGCCAGTCCGCATGCGAGTTGCTCGGGGGCCTCTCGGATTCCCTCTCCGCGTCGATGCCGGGGCCTAAGACTGCCGGAGCCAGTGTGAGGAAGCCCGCCCGTGACAAGGTTATGAGGAAGGAAGCTGACATTACGCAACGCGTGCTCAGACTTCATGGACCCCTCTGGAAATTTTTAAGCATGTACCCCAACAAAAATCTGCCGGTTTTGTGCTCTGCTTTTTCACTCTTCTGACGCTTTTCTGGAAAAGTCAATTCAGGGCGTTACTCTTCTGCATTTGAAAGAGTGTTTCAATCCAAAAACCCTCTGATGGCTTTCTAGGCCTGCCTGTAGGACTCGTACAGCTGCGCTTGTGATTGTTTGAGGCCTCCTGACCGCAGGAGCACAGGAAGCTTAAAACATCCTAGGAATGCAGGAGCTTCCGAGGAGTCAAAATCTTTAGAATAGGACTGATTAAAAGTTTCGTTTTTTGGGTCAATGCTTGCTGCCAAATTTTCATATCCTTTGTTTTTAGATATAGTTGGTATATAGAAAAACAAGTAGTAGACCTGGTATTAGCAACATTAGATCTTTGAGTTAAGTACCTTCTTTGTTATAACCCACTGCACCTTTGTTCTATAGAGATGTAACTTTAATGCTTTAAGGAGATGCAGATTAAAGAAAAACACTTCTGGGGAAACAAAATTAACATTCATTAAGGAAGAGAGCCAAAAAGTGTTAACAAGCCTCTTGGCCAAAAGATAATGTAAATCACCTGAGACCTTTTGTATACAAAATGATATACAGAAAGAATCTGGGTTGCGAACACTACATAATTTTGTGTTATCCATTGATCTCCATGTTTTATCAAAAGTATAAAAGGCCTTCTGAACAATAAAGGAGGAGGCCAGGGGCCGGGGGCCAATTTCTCGGACCAGCTTCTCGAACTAGTCTCTCAGCCTGGTTTCTTGGGACTCTGGCTCCCCCTGTGTCTTTCTCTCTCTTTCTTCTTCTCTACCTTTCCTTCCCTCTGCTCTTTACTTTAACTTCAGGCTGAATCTCCACCTGGAGTGCGGAGGCTCGCCAGGTCTACTTACTTGCCCTGGCTGTTAAGACCCGCACGAAAGGGAGCTAAAGGCGAGGCACCCTTAGATATTCAAGCGGGCGCCGGTGGCCCAACGTAGGTGGTGCAAATTGCTTGTCTGGAATTTTATTGGCCGTCCGCGTAAACCAAGCTATTCAGCCCTCTTCCTCCACTTAATCTTCTTACTACACTATAGTTTCCTAATCTAATCTTACATTAATAAATAAACAAGACTTTCCACGCCAACGCCGTCCACCCTTCAAATTCCCTGGATCCACCGGGGCTGGACCCCGGCATAAGACCTTGAGTGGAGTCGGTGCCGGAACCTGAGGATTCCTCTCCAGTGCTGACATGGATCTTGGGGTACTTCCTGAGTCTTCCCAGGGGAGTCAGTCCTCGTCTCGAGTAGGGGCATGCACGTGCGCTTTCCTCCGAGCTGTAGCAGCAGTGTCACGCTTCCCTTCGCGTGGATCAAGGGATCTGTGGCTTTCCCACTAGGCTTTCCCTCAGGGCTGTCCCACGTGCCACCGTGGTGTGAGTCGATCCTCGGCTTGAAAGTCGAGGCAGTGCAGGGAAAACAGGTTTCCCTGGAACGGACTGAGACATCTGGGGGACTCTGGGAATGGTGGCACGACCCTGGAGTTCCTCTCGCCTTTCCTGTGGAGAGCGCCTCCTCTTGAGATGCGACGGGAATGCCGGGAATTCTTTCCCGACCACGCAGAGAAAGGATCCCTCCTCTCGAGCAAGAGGCGAAAACGGGGCTCCTCTGGATGTGGGCGGGACTCTCGTGCTTCCTCTCGAGTGGAGACGGGTATGTCGGGGAACTTCTTGAGTTGCAGCAAGCGTGTGAAGGGCCCTTTGGAAATTCTTGAGGTTAGGTGTGATTAGCCTCGAGACGCCTCAGCAGAAATGGGCCTCATCTCACCTGGAGGGGAGAACCTCCTGGATTTTCTCGAGTGGCGGCAGGTGCTCTCGACTTACGACAGGGACCTCAGGAACCCGCTCTGGTGGCCTCAGGACAGACCAGTCCCGATGCGAGTTGCTCGGGGGACTCTCTGGATTCCTCTCCCATCGATCCCGGGGCCTAAGAGCTTGTGTGGAGTCGGTGCCTGAACCTGAGGATTCCTCTCCAGGGCTGGCATGGATCTTGTGGTACTTCTGGAGTCTCCCCAGGGGAGTCAGTCCACGTCTCGAGTGGGGGCATGCACATGCGCTTTCCTCCCCAGCTCTAGCAGCAGTGTAACCTTCCCTTCGCTTGGATCGATGGATCTGTGGCTTTCCCTCGAGGCTTTCCACAGGGCTGTCCAACGTGCCACCGTGGTGTGAGTCGATCCTCGGCTTAAAAGTCGAGGCAGTGCAGGGAAAACAGGTTTCCCTGGAATGGACTGAGACATCTGGGGGACTCTGGGAATGGTGGCACGACCCTGGAGTTCCTCTCGCCTTTCCTGTGGAGAGCTCCTCCTCTTGGATGCGACGGAAACGCCGGGAATTCTTTCCCGACCACGCAGGGGAAGGATCCCTCTCTCGAGCTAGGAGGCGGAAACGGGGCTCCTCTGGATGAGGGCGGGACTCTCGTGCTCCTCTCGAGTGGAGACGGGTATGTCGGGGAACTTCTTGAGTTGCAGCAAGGGTGTGAAGGACCCTTTGGAAGTTCCAGAGGTAGGTGTGATTAGCCTCGAGACGCCTCAGCGGAAATGGGCCTCATCTCGCCTGGAGGGGAGAACCTCCTGGATTTTTCTCGAGTAGCGGCAGGTGCTCTCGACTTACGACGGGGATCAGGGACCCGCTCTGGTGGCCTCAGGAAAGGCCAGTCCCCATGCGAGTTGCTCGGGGGCCTCGGGATTCCTCTCCCGTCGATGCGGGGCCTAAGCTTGTGTGGAGTCGGTGCTTCCTCCAGTGTGACATGGATCCGAGTCTCTCAGTAAAAAAGCAGTGTAGCAGGAATTTAAAAACTGCAGTTTAATGGACTGTCTGCTGGAAGAGCACTGCCCTTCCAGGCTTTCTCTGAATGTCCTTCCCCAAACTTCTCAACAAAACTTTCTCATTTGAAATGCTGACTTTTTTCCATTAGGAGCTTTAAACAATTTGCACCAATCCAAAAACCCTGATGGCTTTCTAGCCTGCCTGTAGGACTCGTACAGCTGCGCTTGTGATTGTTTGAGGCCTCTGACCGCAGGAGGCACAGGAAGCTTAAAACATCCTAGGAATGCAGGAGCTTCCGAGGAGTCAAATCTTTAGAATAGGACTGATTAAAAGTTTCGTTTTTTGGGTCAATGCTTGCTGCCAAATTTTCATATCCTTTATTTTTAGATATAGTTGGTATATAGAAAAACAAGTAGTAGACCTGGTATTAGCAACATTAGATCTTTGAGTTAAGTACCTTCTTTGTTATAACCCACTGCACCTTGTTTCTATAGAGATGTAACTTTAATGCTTTAAGGAGATGCAGATTAAAGAAAAACACTTCAGGGGAAAACAAAATTAACATTCATTAAGGAAGAGAGCCAAAAAGTGTTAACAAGCCTCTTGGCCAGAAGATAATGTAAATCACCTGAGACCTTTTGTATACAAAATGATATACAGAAAGAATCTGGGTTGTGAACGCTACATAATTTTGTGTTATCCATTGATCTCCATGTTTTATCAAAAGTATAAAAGGCCTTCTGAACAATAAAGGAGGAGGCCAGGGGCCGGGGCCAGTTTCTCGGACCAGCTTCTCGAACTAGTCTCTCAGCCTGGTTTCTTGGGACTCTGGCTCCCCCTGTGTCTTTCTCTCTCTTTCTTCTTCTCTACCTTTCCTTCCCTCTGCTCTTTACTTTAACTTCAGGCTGAATCTCCACCTGGAGTGCGGAGGCTCGCCAGGTCTACTTACTTGCCCTGGCTGTTAAGACCCGCACGAAAGGGAGCTTAAGGCGAGGCACCCTTAGATATTCAAGCGGGCGCCGGTGGCCCAACGTAGGTGTGCAAATTCTTGTCTGGAATTTTATTGGCCGTTCCGCGTAAACCAACTATTCAGCCCTCTTCCTCCACTTAATCTTCTTACTACACTATAGTTTCCTAATCTAATCTTACATTAATAAATAAACAAGTCTTTCCACGCCAACGCCGTCCACCTTCAAAATTTCCTGGATCCACCGGGGCTGGACCCCGGCATAAGACCTTGTGTGGAGTCGGTGCCGGAACCTGAGGATTCCTCTCCAGTGCTGACATGGATCTTGGGGTACTTCCTGAGTCTCCCAGGGGAGTCAGTCCTCGTCTCGAGTGGGGCATGCACGTGCGCTTTCCTCCCGGGCTGTAGCAGCAGTGTCACGCTTCCCTTCGCGTGGATCAAGGGATCTGTGGCTTTCCCACTAGGCTTTCCCTCAGGGCTGTCCCACGTGCCACCGTGGTGTGAGTCGATCTCGGCTTGAAAGTCGAGGCAGTGCAGGGAAAACAGGTTTCCCTGGAACGGACTGAGACATCTGGGGGACTCTGGGAAAGGTGGCACGACCCTGGAGTTCCTCTCGCCTTTCCTGTGGAGAGCGCCTCCTCTTGAGATGCGACGGAACGCCGGGAATTCTTTCCCGACACGCAGGGAAAGGATCCTCCTCTCGAGCTAGGAGGCGAAAAACGGGGCTCCTCTGGATGTGGGCGGGACTCTCGTGCTTCCTCTCGAGTGGAGACGGGTATGTCGGGGAACTTCTTGAGTTGCAGCAAGGGTGTGAAGGACCCTTTGGAAGTTCGAGGTTAGGTGTGATTAGCCTCGAGACGCCTCAGCAGAAATGGGCCTCATCTCACCTGGAGGGGAGAACCTCCTGGATTTTCCTCGAGTGGCGGCAGGTGCTCTCGACTTACGACAGGGACCTCAGGAACCCGCTCTGGTGGCCTCAGGACAGACCAGTCCCCATGCGAGTTGCTCGGGGGACTCTCTGGATTCCTCTCCCATCGATCCGGGCCTAAGAGCTTGTGTGGAGTCGGTGCCTGAACCTGAGGATTCCTCTCCAGGGCTGGCATGGATCTTGGGTACTTCTGAGTCTCCCAGGGGATCAGTCCACGTCCTCGAGTGGGGCATGCACATGCGCTTTCCTCCCCAGC
>NW_017215573.1:0-13813 GCF_001704415.2 Capra hircus
TAAGTGTCACGCGCTTCCCTTTCGCCGTAGGATCAAGGGATCTGTGTCTTCCCTGCAGGCTTCTCCCATGAGCTTTCCCACAGGCGTGTCCACGTACCACCGTCGTGTGAGCCTCGATCCTCGGCTTGAAATGTCACGGCAGATCAGGAAAAAGGTTTTCCACTGTAATGGACTGAGACATCTGAGGGACTCTGCAGGAATGTGGCACGACCCTGGAGTTCCTCTCGCCTTTCTGTGGAGAGCGCCTCCTCTTGAGATGCAAAGGGAACGCCGGGATATTTTCCTGACCACGGTGGGAAAGGATCCCTCCTCTCGAGCTAGGAGGGGGAAACGGGGCTCCTCTGGATGTGGGCGGGACTCTGGTGCTTCCTCTCGAGTGTAGACGGGTATGTCGGGGAACTTCTTGAGTTGCAGCAAGGGTGTGAAGGACCCTTTGGAAGTTCCAGATGTTAGATGTGATTAGCCTCGAGACGCCTCAGCCGAAATGGGCCTCATCTCGCCTGGAGGGGAGAACCTCCTGGATTTTCTCGAGTTGCGGCAGGTGCCCTCGACTTACGACTGGACCTCAGGGACCCGCTCTGGTTGGCCTCAGGAAAGGCCAGTCCCCATGCGAGTTGCTCGGGGGCCTCTCGGGATTCCTCTCACGTCGATGACGGGGCCTAATAGCTTGTGTGGAGTCGGTGCCGGAACCTGAGGATTCCTCTCCAGTGCTAACATGGATCTTGGTGTACTTCTGGAGTCTCCCCAGGGGAGTCAGTCCTCGTCTCGAGTGGGGGCATGCACGTGCGCTTTCCTCCCGAGCTGTAGCAGCAGTGTCACGCTTCCCTACGCGTGGATCAAGGGATCTGTGGCTTTCCCTCGAGGCTTTCACACGAGGCTTTCCCACGAGGCTTTCCCACAGGGCTGTCCAACCTGCCATCGCGGTGTGAGTCGATCCTCGGCTTGAATGTCGAGGCAGTGCAGGGAAAACAGGTTTCCCTGGAATGGACTGAGACATCTTGGGGACTCTGGGAAAGGTGGCACGACCCTGGAGTTCCTCTCGCCTTTCCTGTGGAGAGCGCCTCCTCTTGAGATGCGACGGGAACGCCGGGATTTCTTTCCCGATGACGCAGGGAAAGGATCCCTCCTCTCGAGCTAGTAGGCAGAAACGGGGCTCCTCTGGATGTGGGCGGGACTCTCGTGCTTCCTCTCGAGTGGTAAACGGTATGTAGGGGAACATCTTGAGTTGCAGCCAGAGTGTGAAGCACCGTTTGGAAGTTCCAGAGATTAGGTGTGATTAGCCTCGAGACGCCTCAGCAGAAATGGGCCTCATCTCGCCTGGAGGGGAGAACCTCCTGGATTTTCTCGAGATAGGGCAGTTGCTCTCGACTTACGACGGGGACCTCAACGACCCGCTCTGGGGGCCTCAGAAAAGGCCACTCCCCATGCGAATTGCTCGGGCCTCTCGGGATTCCTCTCCCGTCGATGCCGGGGCCTAAGACCTTGTGTGGAGTCAGTGCCGGAACCTGAGGTTTCCTCTGCAGTGCTGACATGGATCTTGGGGTACTTCTGGAGTCTCCCCAGTGGAGTCAGTCCTCGTCTCGAGTGGGGGCATGCACCTGCGCTTTCCTCCCTAGCTGTAGCAGCAGTGTCATGCTCCAGTCGCCTGGATCAAGGGATCAGTGGCTTTCCTTCGAGGCTTTCCCACGAGGCTTTCCAACAAGGCTTTCCCACGAGGCTTTCCCACAGGGCTGTCCCACGTGCCACCGTGGTGTTAGTCGATCCTCGGCTTGAAAGTCGAGGCAGTGCAGGGAAAACAGGTTTTCCCGGTAATGGACTGAGACATCTGGGGGACTCTGGGATTGGTGGCACGTACCATGGAGTTCCTCTCGCCTTTCCTCTGGAGAGCGCGACCTCTTGAGATGCGTCGGGAACGCCGGGAAATATTTCTCGACCACGCAAGGAAAGGATCCCTCCTCTCGAGCTAGGAGGCGGAAACGGGGCTCCTCTGGATGTGAGCGGGACTCTCATGCTTCCTCTCAAGTGGAGACGGGTATGTCGGGGAACTTCTTGAGTTGCAGCAAGGGTGTGAATGACCCTTTGGAAGTTCCAGAGGTTAGGTGTGATTAGCCTCGAGACGCCTCAGCGGAAATGGGCCTCATCTCGCCTGGAGGGGAAAACCTCCTGGATTTTCTCGAGTTGCGGAAGGTGCTCTCGACTTACGACGGGGACCTCAGGGACCCGCTCTGGTGGCCTCAGGAAAAGGCCAGTCCGCATGCGAGTTGCTCGGGGGCCTCTCGGGATTCCTCTCCCGTCGATGCCGGGGCCTAAGACCTTGTGTGGAGTCGGTGCCGGAACCAGAGGATTCCTCTCCAGTGCTGACATGGATCTTGGGGTACTTCTGGAGTCTCCCCAGGGGAGTCAGTCCTCGTCTCGAGTGGGGGCATGCACGTGCGCTTTCCTCCCGAGCTGTAGCAGCAGTGTCGCGCTTCCCTTCGCGTGGATCAAGGGATCTGTGTCTTTCCCTCAAGGCTTTCCCACGAGGCTTTCCCACAGGGCTGTCCCACGTGCCACCGTGGTGTGAGTCGATCCTCGGCTTGAAAGTCGAGGCAGTGCAGGGAAAAAAGTTTTCCCTCTAATTGACTGAGACATCCAGCGGCCTCTGGGAATGGTGGCACGACCCTGGAGTTCCTCTTGCCTTTCCTGTGGAGAGCGCCTCGTCTTGAGATGCAACGGGAACGCCGGGAATATTTTCCCGACCACGGTGGGAAAGGATCCCTCCTCTCGAGCTAGGAGGCGGAAACGGGGCTCCTTTGGATGTGGGCGGGACTCTGGTGCTTACTCTCGAGTGGAGACGGGTATGTCGGGGAACTTCTTGAGTTGCAGCAAGGGTGTGAAGGACCCTTTGGAAGTTCCAGATGTTAGATGTGATTAGCCTCGAGACGCCTCAGCCGAAATGGGCCTCATCTCGCCTGGAGGGGAGAACCTCCTGGATTTTCTCGAGTTGCGGCAGGTGCCCTCGACTTACGACTGGACCTCAGGGACCCGCTCTGGTGGCCTCAGGAAAGGCCAGTCCCCATGCGAGTTGCTCGGGGGCCTCTCGGGATTCCTCTCACGTCGATGACGGGGCCTAATAGCTTGTGTGGAGTCGGTGCCGGAACCTGAGGATTCCTCTCCAGTGCTAACATGGATCTTGGTGTACTTCTGGAGTCTCCCCAGGGGAGTCAGTCCTCGTCTCGAGTGGGGGCATGCACGTGCGCTTTCCTCCCGAGCTGTAGCAGCAGTGTCACGCTTCCCTACGCGTGGATCAAGGGATCTGTGGCTTTCCCTCGAGGCTTTCACACGAGGCATTCCCACGAGGCTTTCCCACAGGGCTGTCCCCCGTGCCACCGTGGTGTGAGTCGATCCTCGTTTTGAAAGTCGAGGCAGTGCAGGGAAAACAGGTTTCCCTGGAATGGACTGAGACATCTGGGGGACTCTGGGAATGGTGGCACGACCCTGAAGTTCCTCTCGCCTTTCCTGTGGAGAGCGCCTGCTCTTGAGATGCGATGTGTACACCAGGAATTCTTTCCCGACTACGCAGGGAAAGGATCCCTCCTCTCGAGCTTGGAGGTGGAAACGGGGCTCCTCTGGATGTGGGCGGTACTCTCGTGCTTCCTCTCGAGTGGAGACGGGTATGTCGGAGAACTTCTTGAGTTGCAGCAAGGATGTGAAGGACCCTTTGGAAGTTACAGAGTTTAGGTGTAATTACCCTGGTGACGCCTCAGCAGAAATGGGCCTCATCTCGCCTGGAGAGGAGAACCCTGTGGATTTTCTCGAGTTGCGGCAGCTTCTCTCGACTTAAGACGGGGACCTCAGGGACCCGCATTGGTGGCCTCAGGAAAGGCCAGTCCCCATGCGAGTTGCTCGGGGGCCTCTCGGAATTCCTCTCCCTTCGATGCCGGGACCTAAGAACTTGTGTGGAGTGGGTGTCGGAACCTGAGGATTCCTCTCCAGTGCTGACATGGATCTTGGGGTACTTCTGGAGTCTGCCCAGGGGAGTTAGTCCTCGTCTCGAGTGAGGGCATGCACGTGTGCTTTCCTACCGAGCTGTAGCAGCACTTTCACGCTTCCCTTCGCGTGGATCAAGGGATCTGTGGCTTTCCCTCGAGGCTTTCCCACAAGGCTTTCCCAGGAGGCTTTCCCACTGGGCTGTCCCACATGCCACCGTGGTGTGAGTGGATCCTCGGCTTGAAAGTCGAGGCCGTGCCGGGAAAACAGTTTTCGCTAGAATGTACTGAGACCTCTCGGGGACTCTGGAAATGGTATCATGACCCTGGAGTTCCTCTCGACGTTCCTGTGGAGAGGGCCTCTTCTTAAGATGCGACCTGAACGCCGGGAAATCTTTCTCGACCACGCAGGTAAAGTATCCATCCTCTCGAGCTAGGAGGCGGAAACGGGGCTCTTCTGGATGTGGACGGGACTCTCGTGCTTCCTCTCGAGTGGAGACGGGTATGTCGGGGAACTTCTTGAGTTGCAGCAAGGGTGTGAAGGACCCTTTGGGAGTTCCAGAGGTTAGGTGTGATTAGACTCGATACGCCTTAGCGGAAATGGGCCTCATCTCACCTTGAAGGGAGAACATCCTGGATTTTATTGAGTTGCGGCAGGTGCTCTCGACTTACGATGGGGACCTCAGGGACCCGCTCCGGTGGCCTCAGGAAAGGCCAATCCCCATGCGAGTTGCTCGGGGGCCTCTCGGGATTCCTCTCTCGTCGATGCCAGGGCACAAGACCTTGGGTGGAGTCGGTTCCAGAACCTGAGGATTCCTCTCCGGTGCTGACAAGGATCTAGGGGTACTTCTGGAGTCTCCCCAGGGGAGTCAGTCCTCGTCTCTAATGGGGGCATGACTTGTGCTTTCCTCCCGAGCTGTAGCTGCAGTGTCATGCTTCCCTTCGCGTGGGTCAAGGGATCTGTGGCTTTCCCCAGAAGCTTTCTCAAGAGGCTTTCCCATGGGCTGTCCCACGTGCCACCGTGGTGTGAGTCGATCCTCGGCTTGAAAGTCGAGGCAGTGCAGGGAAAACAGGTTTCCCTGGAATGGACTGAGACATCTGGGGGACTCTGGGAATGGTGGCACGACCCTGGAGTTCCTCTCGCCTCTCCTGTGGAGAGCGCCTCCTCTTGAGATGCAACGGGAACGCTGGGAACTCTTTCCCGACCACGCTGGAAAGGATCCCTCCTCTCGAGGTATGAGGTGGAAATGGGGCTCCTCTGGATGTGGGCGGGACTCTCGTGCTTCCTCTCGAATGGAGACGGGTATGTCGGGGAATTTCTTGAGTTGCAGCAAGGGTGTGAAGGACCCTTTGGAAGTTCCAGAGGTTAGGTGTGATTAGCCTCGAGACGCCTCAGCGGAAATGGGCCTCATCTCACCTGGAGGGGAGAACGTCCTGGATTTTCTCGAGTTGCGGCAGCTGCTCTCGACTTACGACGGGGACCACAGGGACCCGCTCTGGTGGCCTCAGGAAAGGCCAGTCCCCATGCGTGTTGCTCGGGGCCTCTCGGGATTCCTCTCCCGTCGATGCTAGGGCCTTAGACCTTGTGTGGAGTCAGTGCCGGAACCTGAGGATTCCTCTCCAGTGCTGACATGGATCTTGAGGTACTTCTGGAGTCTCCACAGGGGAGTCAGTCCTCGTCTCGAGTGGGGGCATGCACGTGCGCTTTCCTCCCGAGCTGTAGCAGCAGTGTCACGCTTCTCTTGGCGTGTATCAAGGGATCAGTGGCTTTCCTTCGAGGCTTTCCCACAGGGCTGTCCCTCGTGCCATCGGGGTGTGAGTCGATCCTCGGCTTGAAAGTCGAGGCAGTGCAGGAAAAAGAGGTTTCACTGGAATGGACTGAGACATCTGGGGGACTCTGGGAATGGTGGCACGACCCTGGAGATCCTCTCGCCTTTCCTGTGGAAAGCGCCTCCTCTTGAGATCGACCCGAACGCCGGGAATTCTTTCCCGAACACGCAGGGAAAGGATACTTCCTCTCCAGCTAGGAGGCAGAAACGGGGCTCCTCTGGATGTGGGCAGAATTCTCGGGCTTCCTCTCTAGTGGAGACGTGTATGTCGGGGAACTTCTTGAGTTGCAGCAAGGGTGTACAGGACCCTTTGGAAGTTCCAGAGGTTAGCTGTGATGAGCCTCGAGACCCCTGAGCGGAAATGGGCCTCATCTCGCCTGGAGGAGTGAACCTCCAGGATTTTCTCGAGTTGCGGCAGCTGCTCTCGACTTACGACGGGGACCACAGGGACCCGCTCAGGTGGACTCAGGAAAGGCCAGTCCCCATGCGAGTTGCTCGGGGGCCTCTCGGGATTCCTCTCCCGTCGATGCCGGGGCCTAAGATCTTGCGTGGAGTCGGTGCCGGAAGCTGAGCATTCCTCTCCACTGCTGACATGGATCTTGGGGTACTTCTGGAGTCTCCACAGGGCAGTCAGTCTTCGACTCGAGTGGGGGCATGCATCGACGCTTTCCTCCCGATCTGTAGCAGCAGTGTCGCGCTTCCCTTCGCGTGGATCAAGGGATCAGGGGCTTTCCCTCGAGTTTTTCCCACGAGGCTTTCCCACGAGGCTTTTCCACATGGCTGTCCCACGTGCCACTGTAGTGTGAGTCGATCCTCGGTTTGAAAGTCGAGGCAGTGCAGGGAAAACAGGTTTCCCTTGAATGGACTGAGACATCTGGGGGACTCGGGGAATGGTGGCACGACCCTGTAGTTCCTCTCGCTTTTCCTGTGGAGAGTGCGTCCTCCTGAGATGCGACGGAAACGCCGGTATTTCTTTCCTGAGCACGCAGTGGAAGGACCCCTCCTCTTGAGCTAGGAGGCGGAAACGGGCCTCCTCTGGATGTGGGCGGGACTCTCGTGCTTCCTCTAGAGTGGAAACGGGTATGTCGGGGAGCTTCTTGATTTGCAGCAAGGGTGTGAAAGACCCTTTGGAATTTCCAGAGGTTAGGTGTGATTTGCCTCGAGTCGCCTCAGCGGAAATGGGCCTCATCTCGCCTGGAGGGGAGAACCTCCTGGATTTTCTCGAGTTGCGGCAGGTGCTCTCGACTTATGACGGGGACCTCAGGGACCCGCTTTGGTGGCGTCAGCAAAGGCCAGTCCCCATGCGAGTTGCTCGGGGGCCTCTCGGGATTCCTCTCCCATTGATGCCGGGGCCTAAGACCTTGTGTGGAGTCGGTGTCGAAACCTGAGCATTCCTCTCCAATGCTGACATGGATCTTGGGGTACTTCTGGAGTCTCCCCAGGGGAGTCAGTCCTCGTCTCTAGTGGGGGCATGCAGGTGCGCTTTCCTCCCGAGTTGTAGCAGCAGTGTCACACTTCCTTTGGCGTGGATCAAGGGATAAGGGGCATTCCCTCGAGGCTTTCCCACAAGGCTTTCCCATGAGGCTTTCCCACAATGCTGTCCCACATGCCACCGTAGTGTGAGTCGATCCTCGGCTTGAAAGTCGAGGCAGTGCAGGGAAAACAGGTTTCCCTGGAATGGACTGAGACATCTGCGGGACTCGGGAATGGTGGCACGACCCTGGAGTTCCTCTCGCCTTTCCTGTGCAGAGCGCCTCCTCTTGAGATGCGATGGGAACGCGGGGAATTCTTTCCCCACCACGCAGGGAAAGGATCCCTCCTCTCGAGCCAGGAGGCGGAAACGGGGCTCCTCTGGATGTGGGCGGAACTTTCCTGCTTCCTCTCGGGTGGAGACGGATATGTCGGGGAACTTCTTGAGTTTCAATAAGCGTGTGAAGGACGCTTTGGAAGTTCCAGAGGTTAGGTGTGATTAGCCTCGAGACACCTCAGCGTAAATGGCCCTCATCTCGCCTGGAGGGTAGAACCTCTTGGATTTTCTCGAGTTTCGGCAGGTGCTCTCGACTTACGACGGGGACATCGGGGACCCGCTCTGGTGGCCTCAGGAAAGGCCAGTCCCCATGCGAGTTGCTCTGGCGCCTCTTGGGATTCCTCTCCCCTCAATGCCGGGGCCTAAGATGTTATGTGGAGTCGGTGCCGGAACCTGAGGATTCCTCTCCAGTGCCGACATGGATCTTGGGGGTACTTCTGGAGTCTCCCCAGGGGAGTCAGTCCTCGTCTCGAGTGGGGTCATGCACGTGCGATTTCCTCCCGAGCTGTAGCAGCAGTGTCACGTTTCCCTTCCTGTGGATCAAGGGATCTGTGGCTTTCGCTCGAGGCTTTCCTACGAGGCTTTCCCACGAGGCTTTCCCACAGGGCTGTCCCACGTGCCACCCTGGTGTGAGTCGATCCTCGGCATGAAAGTCGAGGCAGTGCAGGGAAAACAGTTTTCCCTGGAATGAACTGAGACATCTGGGGGACTCTGGGAATGGTGGAACGACCCTGGAGTTCCCCTCGCCTATCCTGTGGAGAGCACCTCCTCTTGAGATGGGACGGGAACGCCGGGAATTCTTTCTCGACCCAGGAGGGAAAGGATCACTCCTCTCGAGCTAGGAAGCGGAAACGGGGCTCCTCTGGATGTGGGCGGGACTCTCTTTATTCCTCTAGAGTGGAGATGTGTATGTCGAGGAACTTCTTGATTTACAGTAAGGATGTGAAAGACCCTTTGGAAGTTCCAGAGGATAGGTGTGATTAGCCGCGAGTCGCCTCTGCGGAAATGGGCCTCATCTCGCCTAGAGGGGAGAACCTCCTGGATTTACTCGAGTTGAAGCAGGTGCTCTCTACTTATGACGGGGACCTCAGGGACCCGCTCTGGTGGCCTCAGGAAAGGCCAGTCCCCATGCGAGTTGCTCAGGGGCCTCTCGGGATTCCTCTCCCGTCGATGCCGGATCCCAATACCTTGTGTGGAGTTGGTGCCGGAGCCTGAGGATTCCTCTCCAGTGCTGACATGGATCTTGGGGTAGGTCTGGAGTCTCCCCAGCGGAGTCAGTCCTCGTATGGAGTGGGGGCATGCACGTGCTCTTTCCTCCCGAGCTGTAGCAGCAGTTTCCCGCTTCCCTTCGCGAGGATCACGGGGTCTGTGGGTTTCCCACGAGGCTTTCCCACGAGGCTTTCCCACAGGGCTGTCCCACGTGCCACCGTGCTGTGAGTCTATCCTCGGCTTGAAAGTCGATGCAGTGCAGGGAAAACAGGTTTCCCTGGAATGGACTGAGACATCTGGGGGACTCTGGGAATGGTGGCACGACACTGGAGTTCCTCTCGCCTTTCCTGTGGAGAGCGCCTCCTCTCTAGATGCGACGGAAACGCCGGGAATTCTTTCCCGAACACGCAGTGAATGGATCCCTCCTCAAGAGCTAGGAGGCGGAAACGGGTCTCCTCTGGATGTGGGCGGGACTTTCGTGCTTCCTCTCGAGTGGAGACGGGTATGTCGGGGAACTTCTTGAGTTGCAGCAAGGGTGTGAAGGACCCTTTGGAAGTTCCAGAGTTTAGGTGTGATTACTCTCGAGACGCCGCAGAGAAAATGGGCCTCATCTAGACTGGAGCAGAGAACCTCTTGGATTTTCTCGAGTTGCGGCAGGTGCTCTCGACATAAGTCGGTGACCTCAGGGACAGTGTAGCAGAAGTGTCACGCTTCCCGTCGTGGGGATCAAGGGATCTTTGGCTTTCCCTCGAGGCTTTCCCACGAGGCTTTCCCACAGGGCTGTCCCACGTGCCACCATGGTGTGAGTGGATCCTCGGCTTGAAAGTCGAGGCAGTGCAGGGAAAACAGGTTCCTCTGAAATGGACTGAGACATATGGGGGACTCTTCGAATGGTGGTACGACCCTGGAGTACCTCTCGCCTTTCCTATTGAGAGCCCTTGCTCTTGAGATGCCAAGGGAACGCCGAAAAAACTTTCCTGACTAAGCAGGATAGGATCCTTCATCTCGAGCTGCCAGGCGGAAACGGGGTTCCTCTGAATGTGAGTCTCCCCAGGGGAGTCAGTCCTCGTCTCGAGTGGGGGCATGCACGTGCCCTTTCCTCCCGAGCTGTAGCAGCAGTGTCACGCTTCCCTTCGCGTGGATCAAGGGATCATCCTCGTAGGCTTTCCCATGAGGCTTTCCCACGTGGCTTTCCCACAGGGCTGTCCCACGTGCCACCGTGGTGTGAGTCGATCCTCGGCTTGAAAGTCGAGGCAGTGCAGGGAAAACAGGTTTCCCTGGAATGGACTGAGACATCTGGGGGACTCTGGGAATGGTGGCACGGCCCTGAAGTTCCTCTCGCCTTTCCTGTGGAGAGCGCCTCCTCTTGAGATGCGACGGGAACGCCGGGAATCTTTTCCGACCACGCAGGGAATGGATCCCTCCTCTCGAGCTATGAGGTGGAAATGGGGCTCCTCTGGATGTGGGCGGGACTCTCGTGCTTCCTCTTGAGTGGAGACGGGTATGTTGGGGATCTTCTAGAGTTGCAGCAAGGGTGTGAAGGACCCTTTGGAATTTCCAGAGGTTAGGTGTGATTTGCCTCGAGACACCTCAGCGCAAATGGGCCTCATCTCGCCTGGAGGGGACAATCCTCCTGGATTTTCTCGAGTTGCGGCAGGGGCTCTCAACTTACGACGGGGACCTCAGGGATCCGCTCTGTGGCCTTAGGAAAGGCCAGTCCCCATGTGAGTTGCTCGGGGGCCTATCGGGATTCCTCTCCCGTCGATGCCGGGGCCTAAGACCTTGTGTGGAGTCGGTGCCGGAACCTGAGGATTCCTCTCCAGTGCTGACATGGATTTGGGGTACTTCTGGAGTCTCCCAGGGGAGTCAGTCCTCGTCTCGAGTGGGGCATGCACGTTCCCTTTCCTCCCGAGCTGTAGCAGCAGTGTCACGCTTCCCTTCGCGTGGATCAAGGGATCTGTGGCTTTCCCTTGAGGCTTTCCCATGAGGCTTTCCCACAGGGCTGTCCACGTACCACCGTGGTGTGAGTCGATCCTCGGCTTGAAAGTCGAGGCAGTTCAGGGAAAACAGGTTTCCCTGGAATGGACTGAGACATCTGGTGGACTCAGGGAATGGTGGCACGACCCTGCAGTTCCTCTCGCCTTTCCTGTGGAGAGCGCCTTCTCTTGAGATGCGACGGGAACGCCGGGAATTCTTTCCCGACCACGCAGGGAAAGGATCCTTTCTCTCGAGCTAGAGGGGGAAACGGGGCTCCTCTGGATGTGGGCGGTACTCTCGTCGTGCTTCCTCTCGAGTGGAGACGGGTATGTCGGGGAACTTCTTGAGTTGCAGCAAGGGTGTGAAGGACCCTTTGGAAGTTCCAGGTGTTAGATGTGATTAGCCTCGTGACGCACAGCGGAAATGAGCCTCATCTCGCCTGGAGGGAGAACCTCCTGGATTTTCTCGAGGTACGGCAGGTGCTCTCGACTTACTACGGGGACCTCAGGGACCCGCTCTGGTGGCCTCAGGAAAGGCCAGTCCCCATGCGAGTTGCTCGGGGCCTCTCGGGATTCCTCTCCCGTCGATGCCGGGGCCTAAGACCTTGTGTGGAGTCGGTGCCGGAACCTGAGGATTCCTCTCCAGTGCTGACATGGATCTTGGGGTCTTCTGGAGTCTCCCCAGGGGAGTCAGTCCTCGTCTCGAGTGGGGCATGCACGTGTGCTTTCCTTCCGAGCTGTAGCAGCAGTGTCACGCTTCCCTTCGCGTGAATCAAGGGATCTGTGGCTTTCCCTCGAGGCTTTCCCAGGAGGGATTCCCACGAGTCTTTCCCACAGGGCTGTCCCACGTGCCACCGTGGTGTGTGTCGATCCTCGGCTTGAAAGTCGAGGCAGTGCGGGAAATCACGATTCCCTGGAATAGACTGAGACATCTGGGGGACTCTAGGAATGGTGGCACGACCTGGAGTTCCTCTCGCCCATTCCTGTGAGAGAGCGCCTCCCCTTGAGATGCGACGGAACGCTGGGAATTCTTTCCCGACCACGCAGGAAAAGGATCCCTCCTCTCGACCTAGGAGGCGGAAACGGGGCTCCTCTGGATGTGGGCGGGACTCTCGTGCTTCCTCTCGAGTGGAGACGGGTATGTCGGGGAACTTCTTAAGTTGCAGCAAGAGTGTGAAGGACCCATTGGGAGTTCCAGAGGTTAGATGTGATTAGCCTCGAGACACCTCAGCTGGAATGGCCTCATCTCGCCTGGAGGGGAGAACCTCCTGGATTTCTCGAGTTGTGGCAGGTGCTCTCGATTTACGACGGGGACCTCAGGGCGCGCTCTTAAGATG
Organism: Capra hircus; assembly: GCF_001704415.2. Classification (NCBI taxonomy): domain Eukaryota; kingdom Metazoa; phylum Chordata; class Mammalia; order Artiodactyla; family Bovidae; genus Capra; species Capra hircus. The sequence continues at coordinate 12,127 of NW_017215573.1, forward strand.
ATTCGCACTCAAGTGGTAAGTAGAGTGAAGAATACATTCAATTACAGGTTCTCTCTAGAGACATATGTAACGGAGCCAGAGGATCTGGTGCTTGTACTCATTTCTCTCAAGAAGGTCACGACGGGAAGATAGATCTGAGTCTGCCTACTCGAGAGGAAGCACGGAGTCCGGCCCACATTCCACAAGGAGCCCAACCGTTTTCCGGTTCCTAGCTCGGAGGAGGGATCCTTTCCTGCGTGGTCGGGAAAGAAATTCCCCGGGAATTCCCCCGTTCGGGCATCTCGAGAGGAGGTGCTCTCCATAGGATAGGCGAGAGGAACTCCAAGGTCGTGCCACCCATTTGCCCCAGAGTCCCTCAGATGTCTCAGTTCCATTTCGCAGGAAACAACCTGTTTTCCTGCACTGCCATCGACGTTCAAGCAGAGGTCGACTCAACACGCAAAACGGTGGCACGTGGAACATCCCTGTGGGAAGCTCGTGGAGCCTCGTGGAATCATCGAGGGAGCCCTGATCACCTTGATAGCACAGCGAGGGCGTGACACTGGGGCTACAGTTTTCTCGGAGGAAAGCGCACGTTGCGTGCGCCCACTCGAGAATAAGGACGTGAAAAATCCGCTGAGGAGACGTCCAGAAGTACCGCCAAGACCATGTCAGCACATGGAGGTCCTCAAGGACTGCCCCCGATTCATCCACACAAGGTCTAGCCCGGCAGTTGACAGGGGAAGAGGAATCGCGGCCGAGAGGTCCGCCCGAGCAACTCTGCATGGGACTGGCCTTTCCTGGGCCGAAGAGAGTGTCCCTGTGGTCCCCGTCGTAAGTCGAGAGCAAACCATGCCGATCTCGAGAAAATTCCAGGAGATTCCCCCCCAGGCGATTATGACGCGCCATTTCGCTGAGGGCGTATCGGGTTCACTAGCCTCTCTGACTTCCACAAGGGTACCCGTTCACATCTTAGCTTGGAACTCAACGAATCTCCGACCAATAACCGTACTCCACTCGAAGAGAAGCACGAGAAGTCGCCCACAATCGGACAGAGGAGCCCCGTTTCCGCCTCCTAGCTCGAGAAGGGGGAATCCTTTTCCCATAGCGTGTCGGGAAAGAATTCCTGCTTACCGTCGGCATCTCAGAGGGTCGCATTCCCAGCAGGAAGGCGAGAGGACTCCAGGTCGTGCCCTCCATTCCCAGAGTCCCTCCAGATGTCTAGTCCCATTCCGCAGGAAAACCTGTATTTCCCTGCACTAGGCGTGCGACTTGTCAAAAGCGCGAGCATTCGACTCACAACCAACAGGTGGCACGTGGGAACCAGCCGCTGTGGGAAAGCCTGGCGTGGGAAAGCCATCGTGGGGACGCCTCGTGGGAAAGCCCTCGCAGGGGAAGCCACAGAATCCCTTGATCCACGCGAAGGGAAGCGCGACACTAGGGCTGCTTAACAGCTCGGAGGAAAGCGCACGTGGCAAGTGGCCCCCCACTCCGAAAGACAAGGACTAGAACTCCTCCTGGGGAGAATTGCCAGAAGTACGCCCAGATCGCATGTCAGCTACTTGGAGCGGAATCCTGCAAGGTTGCTGGCACGCACTTCAACACAAGGTCCTTAGGCCCGGCGCGATCGACGGGAGATGAATCCAAACGAGAGGGGCCGCCGATACAACTCGCATGGGGACTGGCCTTTGCCTGAGGCCAGCAAGAG
>NW_017215574.1:0-13812 GCF_001704415.2 Capra hircus
GAACTGAGGTCCAGTCCTGCGCTGCCTGGGTTGCTCTGATGAGTTCTGCGATGGGACGAAGGGAATGAATGGGTTCAGTGAGGCTGCCCCAATTGTTGTCGGGCCTGAGGCTGGCCCCTCAATCCGTTTCCCGACTGCTGGTCGGGGCCCAAAAAGGCTCCATTTCTATGGAATTGTGACCTACATTCTTTTGCCCAATGATATCCTTTTTGACAACGAGGCAGAGAGATCTAGGAGATTAGTATGCACAGAATTAGGCAGAGAAGAACCGGTTGCTTTTTGGGGACAAGCTCGCATAAAGTGCCCTTCCCGTCCGCAAGAGAAGCAGGCCTTGGATAAACCAATATTCTGGCCTGGACTACTGGAATGACTCTTTGACGGGTTATTTTATTTGTAAAAAAGGACTGTACTGCCTGCTGGTAAGAATTTCCCTTTATGGCTGCAGCTATGGCAACGCCCTGCATCATTGCTGGTCCTACATCTGCACATTGCCTGATATAATCTATTATTTCCCCAGTTTTTTTTATAGGACGTAAAATGGCCTGGCAGGTAGAATTAGCATTTTCAAATGCCAGTTGTTTTATCAATATACTAGCTGCCTCAGTATTGGAAATTACTCTGTTGACTGCCTCTGCAAGTCTTGATATAAAGTCTTCATATGGCTCTTCTGGTTTTGTTTAACATTTGAGAAGGACGAGGTAGATTCTTTCCCTTCAGGCAACAAACGCCAAGCCCCAAGGGTGCAGGCGGTTACTTGATCTAAAGTAGTTTTGTCTAATCCCATTGATCTCTAAGTGTTCCGAAATCATTAGTCCCTGCCAACATACTTTTTATAATATATCTTGGGCCATATTTTTGGTTGCATCAGCCTGTTTTTGGGCAAGATCTTCATATTCAGTTCTCCAAAGTACATATTGACTCCAGAACAGACAAGCTTTAGCGACTGTCTTCCAGTCATGGGTGTCATCCATCTGGCCCGCTAAAGCCTCCACCACATGATACAGTATACGGGGCTTTAGGCCCATACAAAGCACAAGCCTGTTTGAGTTCTTTAATCATTTTCATTGGAATGGGTTCCCAGTGGGGGGCTGTTTGCCGCCGCTGCCACCAAATATTATGGGGAAACAAGCCTCAGGTGGGGATCAAGTTCATCATCTGGGCTAGAGAAACCCTTCTTCGGGGAGCTTCTAGTGAGGCCCTTCACCCTATAGGGAGGGGGCGGCAAGGGTGTCCTATGTCACTTTCTCGTACTTTGGGAATTTTTTATCCGTTTTGTGTTTAGGTCTTACGGATGTTTTACCTGGGGATGTCTGCCTTAAGCTCTCAGGTGCATATATCCTGATGGGGGACATTTGTCTTGAGCCTCTGGAAGCAGAAGGCTTAATTAAGGAAATTTCTCTTGAATTTCTGGAAGCAGGTGGTCTGGTTGGGGAAGTTTTTATTAAGCTCTTTGGAGCAGATAATCTAATTGGAGAAGTTTCTCTAAACTCCTTGGAGCATCTTTATTTAATAAAGACCCAATCCTCATCAGAATGATCTTGACTTACTTCCTTTTCCAGATCTTCCTCATCTGAAACCTGCTCTTTTTTTGTCATCCTCTATCTATTACCTTTTCTTGGGCAGTCATTGCAGCCTATCATTTGATTCAACTGCCGATAGCTAGGTGTAGCCTCCTTTTCATCAGTCTCCTCTTCGATAGATACCTTTTTATCTGCACTTTCCTCTTTAAGGTGTACCTTTTCAGATTCAGGGGCAGGGTCTAGAGCGTCCCTAATTATATTCCATAAGGAAAAGGCGTCAGTAGGCACCTTTTCTGAGCCATGCTTCAGCATGGTAAGTTTTTAGTTGTTTTCCTACTCTCTCCCAGGTGTCTAAGTTAACAGTGCCTTCTTCTGGAAACCAGGGACACTGTTCTTGTACAAAGGAAAAAAAATGAATGAATATTGGATTTTTTAACTTTAATTCCTCGTTTAGTTAGTAACTGCAAGATTACTCCTATAAAAAGCTGTCTTTCTTTTGATTCACTGTTACCCATGTCAGAAAATTAAGTCTTATAGAAAAAGTCTACCTCAACAAAAGGTTTTACCTTTGGCAAGGGGGGTTTTGTTTTTAACCCTAGGATAGTAGGTTTCTTTTCAACCTCTAGAGCACCAGGTTTCTCTTAAACCCTTGAACACTTCCCACATTTCCTCACCCTGTCTATCCTACAGGGGGGTCCGCGGCACCCTGAGTGGGGTCCTAGCCGTCCCGAACACTCAACACTGGGGAGTACCCGAAAGTACTCCGGGGGAAGTGATTAAGTCACTCCGGGGGGAGCAACAGAGAGTGCTCTGGGGGGAGCAACGGAGAGTGCTCCGGGGGAGCAGCAGAGAGTGCTCCGGGGGGAGCTTTTGCTCCGAGGAACGTACCTTCGAATAGCCTGTTCCGGGCACACGTGCTGGGATCTAGCCCCTGTGGATCCAGGGAATTCGAAGGGTGGACGGCCGTTGGCGTGGAAAGACTTGTTTGTTTATTAATGTAAGATTAGATTAAGAAACTATAGTGTAATAAGAAGATTAAGTGGAGGAAGAGGGCTGAATAGCTTGGTTTACGCGGAAGGCCAATAAAATTCCAGACAAGGAATTTGCACCATCTACCTTGGGCCACCGGCGCCCGCTTGAATATCTAAGTGTGCCTCGCCTTAAGCTCCCTTTCGTGCGGGTCTTAACAGCCGGGACAAGTAAGTAGACCTAGCGAGCCTCCGCGCCCCAGATGGAGATTCAGCCTGAAGTTAAAGTAAAGAGCAGAGAGAGGGAAGGGGAGAGAAGAAGAGAGAGAGAGAGACATGGGGGAAGCCAGAGTCCCAAGAAACCAGGCCTAGAGACTAGTTCGAGAAACCGGTCCGATCCTTTATTGTTCAGAAGGCCTTTTATACTTTTGATAAAACATGGAGATCAATGGGTAACACAGAATTATGTAGCGTTCACAGCCCAGACTCTTTCTATACATCATTTTGTATACAAAAGGTCTCAGGTGATTTACATTATCTTCTGGCCAAGAGGCTTGTAAACACTTTTTAGCTCTCTTCCTTAATGAATGTTAATTTTGTTTCCCCTGAAGTGTTTTTCTTTAATCTGCATTTCCTTAAAGCATTAAAGTTACATCTCTATAGAACAAAGGTGCAGTGGGATATAACAAAGAAGGTACTTAACTCGAAGATCTAATGTTGCTAATACCAGGTCTACTACTTGTTTTTTCTATATGCCAACTATATCTAAAAATAAAGGATATGAAAATTTGGCAGCAAGCATTGACTCAACAAATGAAATTTTAATCAGTCCTATTCTAAAGATTTTGACTCTTCGGAAGCCCCTACATTCCTAGGATGTTTTAAGCTTCCTGTGCCTCCTGCGGTCAGGAGGCCTCAAACAAATACACTCGCAGAGCCCTGCAGGCAGGCTAGAAAGCCATCGAAGGGGTTTTTGGATTGAAAACACTCTTTCAAATGCAGAAAAATAAAGCCCTGAATTGACTTTTTTCCAGAAAATGTCAGAAGACTGGAAAAGCAGAGCACAAAAGCCGGGAGATTTTTGTTGGGGTACATGCTTAGGAATTTCCAGAGGGGTCCCTGAAGTCTGAGCACGCCTTGCGTATGTCAGCTTCCTTCCTCATGACCTTGTCACGGGCGGGATTCCTCACACTGGCTTCCGGGACATGTCAGCACTGGAGAGGAATCCTCAGGTTCCGGCACCGACTCCACACAAGGTCTTAGGCCCCAGCATCGAAGGGAGCGGAATCCCGAGAGGCCCCCGAGCAACTCGCATGGGGACTGGCCTTTCCTGAGGTCACCAGAGCGGGTCCCTGAGGTCGCCGTCGTAAGTCGAGAGCACCTGCTGCAACTCGAGAAAATCCAGGAGGTTCTCCCCTCCAGGCGAGATGAGGCCCATTTCCACTTAGGCGTCTCGAGGCTAATCACACCTAACCTCTGGAACTTCCAAAGGGTCCTTCACACCCTTGCTGCAACACAAGAAGTTCCCCGACATACCCGTCTCCACTCGAGAGGAAGCACGAGAGTCCCGCCCACATCCAGAGGAGCCCCGTTTCCGCCTCCTAGCTCGAGAGGAGGGATCCTTTCCCTGCGTGGTCAGGAAAGAATTCCCGCGTTCCCGTCCTATGTCAAGAGGAGGCGATCTCCACAGGAAAGGCGAGAGGAACTCCAGGGTCGTGCCATCATTCCCAGAGTCCCCCAGATGTCTCAGTCAATTCCAGGGAAACCTGTTTCCCTGCACTGCCTCGACTTTCAAGCCGAGGATCGACTCACACCACGGTGGCACGTGGGAAAGCCCTGTGGGAAAGCCTGTGGGAAAGCCTCGTGTAAAAGCCTCGAGGGAAAGCCACAGATCCCTTGATCCACGCGAAGGGAAGCGTGACACTACTGCTAAAGCTCGGGAGGAAAGCGCAAGTGCATGCCCCAACTCGAGACGAGGACTGAGTCCACTGGGGAGACTCCAGAAGTACCCCAAGATCCATGTCAGAACTGGAGCAGAATCCTCAAGTTCCGGCAACCACTCCACACTAGATCTTAGGCCCCGGCATCGACGGGAGAGGAATCCCAAGAGGCCCCCGAGCAACTGGCATGGGGACTGGCCTTTCCTGAGGCCACAAGAGCGGGTCCCTGCGGTCCCCATCGTAAGTCGAGAGCACCTGCCGCAACTCGAGAGAATCCAGGAGGTTCTCCCCTCCAGGCGAGTTGAGGCCCATTTCCGCTGAGGCGTCTCGAGGCTAATCACACCTAACCTCTGGACTTCCAAAGGGTCCTTCACACCCTTGCTGCAACTCAAGAAGTTCCCCAACATACCCGTCCCCACTCGAGTGGAAGCACGAGAGTCCTGCCCACATCCAGAGGAGCCCTGTTTCCGCCTCCTAGCTCGAGAGGAGGGAACCTTTCCCTGCGAGTTCGGGAAAGAATTCCCGGCGTTCTCGTCTCATCTCAAGAGGAGGCACTCTCCTCAGGAAAGGCGAGAGGAACTCCAGGGTCGTGCCACCATTCCCAGAGTCACCCAGTTGTCTCAGACCATTCCAGGGAAACCTGTTTTCCCTGCACTGCCTCGATTTTCAAGCCGAGGATCGACTCACACCACGGTGGCACGTGGGACAGCCCTGTGGGAAAGCCTCGTGGGAAAGCCTCGTGTAAAAGCCCCGAGGGAAAGCCACTGATTCCTTGATCCACGGGAAGGGAAGCGTGAGACTGCTGCTGCAATTTGGGAGGAAAGCACACGTGCATGCCCCTACTTGAGACGAGGACTGACTCCCCTGGGGAGACTCCGGAGGTACCCCAAGATCCATGTCAGCACTGGAGAGGAATCCTCACGTTCCGGCTCCGACTCCACACAAGGTCTTAAGCCCCGGCATGGACGGCAGAGAAATCCCGAGAGGCCCCCGAGCAACTCGCATGGGGACTGGCCTTTCTTGAGGCCACCAGAGCGGGTCCCTGAGGTCCCCGTCGTAAGACGAGAGGACCTTCCGCAACTAGAAACAATCCAGGAGGTTGTCCCCTCCAGGCGAGATGAGGCCCATTTCTGCTGAGGCGTCTCGAGGCTAATCACACCTAACATCTGGAACTTCCAAAGGGTCCTTCACACCCTTACTGCAACTGAAGAAGTTCCCCGACATACCTGACTCCACTCGAGAGGAAGCACCAGAATCCCGCCCACATCCAGAGGAGCCCCGTTTCCGCCTCATACCTCGAGGTCAGGTATCCTTTCCCTGCATGTTCGGGAAAGAATTCCCGGTGTTCCCGTCGCATCTCATGAGGAGGCGGTCTCCACAGGAAAGGCGGAGGAACTCCAGGGTCGTGCCACCATTCCAAGAGTCCCCCAGATATCTCAGTCTGCCGGGGTCCAGCCCCGCTGGATCCAGGGAATTCGACGGATGGACGGCGTTGTCGTGGAAAGTCTTTTTTATTTATTAATGTAAGATTAGATTAAGAAATTATAGTGTAGTAAGAAGATTAACTGGAGGAAAAGGGCTGAATAGCTTGGTTTACGTGGAAGGCCAATAAAATTCCAGACAAGGAATTTTCACCATCTACGTTGGGCCACCAGCCCCTGCTTGAATATCTAAGGATGCCACACCTTAAGCTCCCTTTCGTGCAGGTCTTAACAGCCAGGCAAGTAAGTAGACCTGCCGAGCCTCCGCGCCCCTGGTGGAGATTCAGCCTGAAGTTAAAGTAAAAAGCAGAGAGAAGGAAAGGGAGAGAAGAAGAAAGAGAGAAAAAGACACGGGGGGAGCCTGAGTCTCAAGAAACCAGGCCGAGAGACTAGTTCGAGAAACTGGCCCGAGAAACTGGCCCCATCCTTTATTGTTCATAAAGCCTTTTATACTTTTGATAAAAGATGGAGTTCAATGGGTAACACAAAATTATGTAGCGTTCGCACCCCAGACTCTTTCTGTACATCATTTTGTATACAAAAGGTCTCTGGTGATTTACATTATCTTCTGGCCAAGAGGCTTGTTAAACACTTTTTGGCTCTCTTCCTTAATGAATGTTAATTTTGTTTCCTCTGAAGTGTTTTTCTTTAATCTGCATTTCCTTAAAGCATTAAAGTTACATCTCTATAAAACAAAGGTGCAGTGGGTTATATCAAAGAAGGTACTTAACTCAAAGATCTAATGTTCCTAATACCAGGTCTACTACTTGTTTTTTTAATATACCAACTCTATCTAAAAATAAAGGATATGAAAATTTAGCAGCAAGCATTGACCCAAAAAATGAAACTTTTAATCAGTCCTATTATAAAGATTTTGACTCCTCAGATGCCCCTACATTCCTAGGATGCTTTAAGCTTCCTGTGCCTCCTGGGGAAAGGAGGCCTCAAACAATCACATGCCCAGCTGTACGAGTCCTGCAGGCAGGCTAGAAAGCATTCAGAGGGGTTTTTGGATTGAAACACTCTTTCAAATGCTGAAGACTAAAGCCCTGAATTGACTTTTTCCAGAAAATGTCAGAAGAGTGGAAAAGCAGAGCAAAAAAGCCAGCAGATTTTTGTTGGGGTATGTGCGTAGGAACTTCCAGAGGGGTCCCTGAAGTCTGAACACACCATGCCTATGTCAGCTTTCTTCCTCATGACGTTATCACGGGCGGGAGTCCTCATACTGGCTCCCAGCATCAGTCCAATCCAGAGGAACCTGTTTTCCCTGCACTGCCTCGACTTTCACGCTGAGGATCAACTCACACCACGGTGGCACGAGGGAAAGCCCTGTGAGAAAGCCTCGTGGGAAAGCCTCCAGGGAAAGCCACAGATCCCTTGATCCACACGACGGGAAGCGTGACCCTGCTGCTACAGCTCGGGAGGAAAGGACACGTGCGTGCCCTCACTTGAGAGGAGGATTGACTCTCCAGGGGAGACTCCAGAAGAACCCCAATATCCATGTCAGCACTGCAGAGGAAACGTCAGGTTCCGGCCCCGAATCCACACAAGTTGTTCGGCCCCGGGCATCAACAGGAGAGTTATCAAGAGAAGCCCCCCAGCATCTGGCATGGGGACTGGCCTTTGATGAAGCCACCAGAGCGGGTCCCTGAGGTCCCCGTCGTAAGTCGGGAGCACCTGCCGCAACTCGAGAAAATCCAGGAGGTTCTCCCCTCCAGGCGAGATGAGGCCCATTTCCAATGAGGTGTCTCGAGGCTAATTACATCTAATCTCTGGAACTTCCAAAGGGTCCTTCACACCCTTGCTGCAACTCAAGAAGTTCCCCGACATTCCCATCTCCACTCGAGAGGAAACACGAGGGTCCTGCCCACATCCAGAGTAGCCCCGTTTCATCCTCCTAGCTAGAGATGAGGGATCCTTTCCCTGCTTGGTCGGGAAAGAACTTCCGGCATTCCCGTCGCATCTCAGGTGGAGGCGCTCTCCACAGGAAGGGAGAGAGGAACTCCATGGTCGTGCCACCATTTCAAGCGTCCCCAGATGTCTCAGTCCATTCCAGAGGATCTTGTTTTTACAGAGTGCCTAAACTTTCATGCCGAGGATCACCTCACACCACGGTGGCACGGGGGACAGCCCTGTGGGAAAGCCTCGTGGGAAGCCTCTAGGAAAAGCCTAGAGGAAAAGCCACAGATCAATTGATCCACGCGACGGGAAGCATGACACTGCTGCTACAGCTTCCCACTCAAGACGAGGACTGATTCCCCTTGGGAGACTTCAGAAGAATCCCAAAAACATGTCAGCACTGGAGAGGAATACTCAGGTTCTGGCCCCCACTCCACACAAGGTCTTGGGCCCCGGCATGTACCGGTGAGGAATCCCGAGAGGCCCTCTAGCAACTCGCATGGGGACTGGTCTTTCCTAAGGCCAACAGAACGGGTCCCTGAGGTCCCCGTCGTAAGTCGAGAGCACCTGCCACAACTCGAGAAAATGAAGGAGATTCTCGCCTTCAGGCGAGATGAGGCCCATTTCCACTGAGACGTCTCGAGGCTAATCACACCTAACCTCTGGAACTTCCAAAGGGTCCTTCACACCATAGCTGCAACTCAAGAAGTTCCACGAGAGACCCGTCGCCACTACATAGGAATCACCAGGGTACCACCCACATCCAGAGGAGCCCCAATTCCCCCTCCTAGCTCAATGTGAGGGATCCTTTCCCTGATTGGCCGGGAAAGAATTCCTGTCGTACCTGTCGCATCTCAAGAGGAGGCACGCTCCACAAGAAAGGTGAGAGGAACTCCAGGGTCGTTCCACCATTCCAAGAGTCCCCCAGATGTCTCAGTCCTTTCCAGAGGAACTTGTTTACCCTGCACTGCCTCGACGTTCACGCGGAGGACCGACTCACACGATGGTGGCACGTGGGACAGCCCTGTGGGAAAGCCTCGTGGGAAAGCCTCGTGGGAAAGCCTCGAGGGAAAACAAGAAACCCCTTGATCAACCCAACGGGAAAATTGACTCTGCTCCTAATGCTCGGGAGAAAAGCGCACGTGCATGCCCCCATTGGAGACGAAGATGACTCCCCTGTGGAGACTCCAGTAGTACCCCAAGATCCATGTTAGCACTGGAGAGGAAACCTCAGGTTCGGGCACCGACTCCAAACAAGGTCTTAGGCCCCGTCATCGACCGGAGAGGAATCCCGAGAGGCCCCCTTAGCAACTCGCAAGTCGACTGGCATTTCCTGAGTGTACCAGAGCGGGTTACATAAGTCCCGGTCGTAACTGGAGAGCACCTGCTGAAACTCGAGAAAATCCAGGAGGTTCTCCCCTGCAGGCGAGATGAGGCCCATTTCCGCTGAGGCGTCTCGAGTCTAATCACACCTAACCTCTGGAACTTCCAAAGGGTCCTTCACACCCTTGCTGCAACTCAAGAAGTTCCCCGACATAGCCGTCTCCACACGAGAGGAAGCACCAGAGACCCGCCCACATCCAGAGGAGCCCCGTTTCCGCCTCCTAGCTCGAGAGGAGGGATCCTCTCCCTGCGTAGTCAGGAAAGAATTCCTGGCGTTCCTGGCGCATCTCAAGAGGAGGCGCTCTCCACAGGAAAGGCGAGAGGAACTCCAGGGTCGTGCCACCATTCCCAGAGTCGCCCAGATGTCTCAGTCCATTTCAGGGAAACCTGATTTCCCTGCACTGCCTCGAATTTCTAGCCGAAGATCGACTCACACCACGATGGCACATGAAACAGCCCTGTGGGAAAGCCTCGTGGGAAAGCCACGAGGGAAAGCCACAGATCCCTTGATCCATGCAAAGGGAAGCGTGACACTGCTGCTACAGCTCGGGAGGAAAGCGCACGTTCATGCCCCCACACAAGACAACGACTAACTCCCCTGGGGAGACTCCAGAAGTACCCCAAGATCCATGTCCACACTGGAGAGGAATCCACAGGTTCCGGCACCGACTCCACACAATGTCTTAGGCCCCGGCATCGAAGGGAGAGGAATCCTGAGAGGCCCCCGAGCAACTCGCATGGCGCCTGGCCTTTCCTGAGGCCACCAGAGCGGGTCCCTGAGGTCCCCGTCGTAAGTCGAGAGCACCTGCCGCAACTCGAGAAAATCCATTAGGTTCTCCCCTCCAGGCGAGATGAGGACCATTTCCGCTGAGGCGTCTCGACGCTAATCACACCTAACCTCTGGAACTTCCAAAGGGTCCTTCACACCCTAGCTGCAACTCAAGAGGTTCCACGAGAGACCCGTCGCCACTCCATAGGAATCAACAGGGTACCACCCACATCCAGAGGAGCCCCAATTCCCCCTCCTGGCTCAAGATGAGGGATCCTTTCCCTGATTGGACGGGAAAAATTCCTGTCGTACCTGTCGCATCTCAAGCGGAGGCACGCTCCACAAGAAAGGTGAGAGGAACTCCAGGGTCGTTCCACCATTCCAAGAGTCCCCCAGATGTCTCAGTCCTTTCCAGAGGAACTTGTTTACCCTGCACTGCCTCGACGTTCACGCGGAGGACCAACTCACACGATGGTGGCACGTGGGACAGCCTTGTGGGAAAGCCTCGTGGGAAAGCCTCGTGGGAAAGCCTCGTGGGAAAGCCTCGAGGGAAAGCCACAGATGTCTTGATCCACGCGAAGGGAAGCGTGACAGTTCTGCTACAGCTCGGGAGGAAAGCGAACGTGCATGCCGCCACTCGAGACGAGGACTGACTCCCCTGGGGAGACTCCAGAAGTAACCCAAGATGCATGTCAGCACTGGAGAGGAATTCTCAGGTTCCGGCACCGACTCCACACAAGGTCTTAGGCCCCGGCGTCGAAGGGAGAGGAATCCCGAGAGGCCCCCGAGCAACTCGCATGGGGACTGGCCTTTCCTGAGGCCACCAGAGCGGGTCCCTGAGGTCCCCGTCGTAAGTCGAGCGCACCTGCCGCAACTCGAGAAAATCCAGAAGGTTCTCCCCTCCAGGCGAGATGAGGCCCATTTCCGATGAGGCGTCTCGAGGCTAATCACACCTAACCCCTGGAACTTCCAAAGGGTCCTTCACAACCTTGCTGCAACTCAAGAAGTTCCCTGATATACCCGTCTCCACTCGAGAGGAAGCCCGAGAGTCCCGCCCACATCCAGAGGAGCCCCGTTTCCGCCTTCTAGCTCGAGAGGTGGGATCCTTTCCCTGCGTGGTCGGAAAACAATTCCCGGCGTTTCTGTCGCATCTCAAGAGGAGGCTCTCTCCACAGGAAAGGCGAGAGGAACTCCAGGGTCGTGCCACCATTCCCAGAGTCCCCCAGATGTCTCAGTCCATTCCAGGGATAACTGTTTTCCCTGCACTGCCTCGACTTTCAAGCCGAGGATCGACTCACACCACGGTGGCACGTGGGACAGCCCTGTGGGAAAGCCTCGTGGGAAAGCCTCGAGGGAAAGCCACAGATCCCTTGATCCACGAGAAGGGAAGCCTGACACTGCTGCTGCAGCTCGGGAGGAAAGCGCACGTGCATGCCCCCACTCAAGACGACGACTAACTTCACTGGGAGGACTCCAGAAGTACCCCAAGTTCCATGTCAACACTGGAGAGGAATCCTCAGGTTCTGGCACACAAGGTCTTAGGCCCCGACATCGACGGAGAGGAATCCCGAGAGGCCCCCGAGCAACTTGCATGGGGCCTGGCCTTTCCTGAGGCCACCAGAGCGGGTCCGTGAGGTCCCCGTCATAAGTCGAGAGCACCTGTCACAACTTGAGAATATCCAGGAGGTTCTCCCCTCCAGGCGAGATGAGGCCCATTTCCGCTGAGGCATCTAGAGGCTAATCACACCTAATCTCTGGAACTTCCAAAGGGTCCTTCACACCCTTGCTGCAACTCAAGAAGTTCCTCGACATACCCGTCTCCACTCGAGAGGAAGCACGGAGAGTCCCGCCCACATCCAGAGGAGCCCAGTTTCCACCTCCTAGCTCGAAAGGAGGGATCCTTTCCCTGCGTGGTCGGGAAAGAATTCCCTGCGTTCCCGTCGCATCTCAAAAAGAGGAGCTCTCCACAGGAAAGGCGAGAGGAACTCCAGGGTCCGGCCACCATTCCCAGAGTCCCCCAGATGTCTCAGTCCATTCCAGGGAAACCTGTTTTCCCTGCACTGCCTCGAATTTCTAGCCGAGGATCGACTCACACCACGATGGCTCCTGGGACCAGCACCCTGGGAAAGCCTCGTGGGGAAAGCCTCGAGGGAAAGCCACAGATCCCTTGATCCACGAGAAGGGAAGCCTGACACTGCTGCTGCAGCTCGGGTGGAAGCGCACGTTCATGCCCCCACACAAGACGACGACTAACTCTCCTGGGGAGACTCCAGAAGTACCCAAGATCCATGTCAGCCCTGGATAGGAAAACCTCAGGTTCCGGCACCGACTCCACACAGGGTCTTAGGCCCCGGCATCGACGGGAGAGGAATCCCGAGAGGCCCCAGAGCAACTCGCATGGGACTGGCCTTTCCTGAGGCCACCAGAGCGGTTCCCTTAGGTCCCCGTAGTAAGCCAAGAGCACCTGCCGCAACTCGAGAAAATCCAGGAGGTTCTCCCCTCCAGGCGAGATGAGGCCCTTTCCTCTGAGCGTCTCGAGGCTAACCATACCTAACATCTGGAACTTCCAAAGGCGTCCTTCACACCCTTGCTGGCAACTCAAGAAGTTCCCCGACATACCTGACTCCACTAGAGGAAGCACGAGAATCCCGCCCACATCCAGAGGAGCCCCGTTTCCGCCTCATACCCTCCGAGGTCAGGTATCCTTTCCCTGCATGTTCGGGAAAGAATTCCCGTGTTCCCGTCGCATCTCATGAGGAGGCGGTCTCCACAGGAAAGGCGGAGAACTCCAGGTCGTGCCACCATTCAAGAGTCCCCCAGATATCTCAGTCTGCGGCGTCCAGCCCGCTGGATCCAGGGAATTCGACGGATGGACGGCGTTGTCGTGGAAAGTCTTTTTTATTTATTAATGTAAGATTAGATTAAGAATTATAGTGTAGTAAGAAGATTAACTGCGAGGAAAAGGGCTGAATAGCTGGTTTACGTGGAAGGCCAATAAAATTCCAGACAAGGAATTTTCACCATCTACGTTGGGCCACCAGCCCTGCTTGAATATCTAAGGTGCCACACCTAAGCTCCCTTCGTGCAGGTCTTAACAGCAGGCAATAAGTAGACCTGGCGAGCCTCTGCGCCCCTGGTGGAGATTCAGCCTGAAGTTAAAGTAAAAAGCAGAGAGAAGGAAAGCGAGAGAAGAAGAAAGAGAGAAAAGACACGGGGGAGCCTGAGTCTCAAGAAACCAGGCGAGAGACTAGTTCGAGAAACTGGTCCGAGAAACTGGCCCATCCTTTATTGTTCATAAAGCCTTTTTATACTTTTGATAAAACATGGAGTTCAATGGGGTACACAAAATTATGTAGCGTTCGCACCCCAGACTCTTTCTGTACATCATTTTGTATACAAAAGGTCTCTGGTGATTTACATTATCTTCTGGCCAAGAGGCTTGTTAAACACTTTTTGCTCTCTTCCTTAATGAATGTTAATTTGTTCCTCTGAAGTGTTTTTCTTTATCTGCATTTCCTTAAAGCATTAAAGTTACATCTCTATAAAACAAAGGTGCAGTGGGTTATATCAAAGAAGGTACTTAACTCAAAGATCTAATGTTCCTAATACCAGGTCTACTACTTGTTTTTTAATATACCAACTCTATCTAAAAATAAAGGATATGAAAATTTAGCAGCAAGCATTGACCCAAAAAATGAAACTTTTAATCAGTCCTATTATAAAGATTTTGACTCCTCGGATGCCCCTACATTCCTAGGATGCTTTAAGCTTCCTGCTGCCTCCTGGGGAAAGGAGGCCTCAAACAATCACATGCCCAGCTGTACGATCCTGCAGGCAGGCTAGAAAGCATTC
>NW_017215575.1:0-13811 GCF_001704415.2 Capra hircus
TTTCTTTTTATGCTCTGATTTCTGTGGTCAAAACTTCCAAAACTATGTTGAATAGTAGTAGTGTGGTCAAAACTTAGAAAAACTATGTTGAATAGTAGTAGTGAAAGTGGCACCCTTGCCTTGTTCCTGACTTTAGGGAAATGCTTTCAATTTTCACCATTGAGGATGTTTGCTGTGGTTTGTCATATATAGCTTTTATTATGTTGAGGTATGTTCCTTCTATTCCTGCTTTCTGGAGAGTTTTTATCATAAAATGGATGTTGAATTTTGACAAAGGCTTTCTCTGCTGCTACATTTTAAATGCAGACCCCTAGTAAGTGGTGCCAGTCCTATCCAAGAGGTAATTTTTTTTTTTTTGCACTGAAAATTTTCTGAATGTTAAATTGAAAGATGAGAGTCCAAACAGTCCTAATGAGAGTGAAAAATCACCCAAGGCTAGAGGACACACAATTTTCTCAGCCAAGACCGCCTCAGAATTCAAACCTCAGTGTTTTGTTGTTGTTGTTGTTGTTGTTGTTGTTGTCGTTATTGTTTTCATAGTACCCCTCCAGACTGCTTCTACATTTTAAAGGCAGACCCCTAGGGACTCAGCCCCAGTCTCACCCCAGAGGGTCTACAGCCCCTCCAAGGAAGTGAGTGTGTGGGTCCAGGGCCCCAATGACCATGGCAGGGCTCCAGGCAGGTACTCTGGGAGCCCAAGCCCCGTAGAGCAAATCTCAGGGACCTGGGCCAGAGCTCAGCCTGTGAGTGAGTTAGATGGAGAGTCTGGAGGCAGCAGACTGCAGCTCAGTCCCTCCCACATGTGTGATGACATCAGACAAGTGACTAAACTTCAGACATTTTTAGGGGACTTCCCAGGTGATAACAGTGGTTGGGAATCCACATGCCAATGCAGGGACACAGGTTAGATCCCTGGCAGCCTGGTGGGGGGATTAATATCCCACATGCCTCAGAGTGCCTGAGCCTGTGCATCACAGCTAGAGAGGCTCTGTGTTGCACACAGAAGATTCCACATGAAGCAAGAAGATCCTGTGTGCTGCAAATAGGACCTGATACAGTTAAATAAATAAATAAAAATTAATTAAATATAATGTTATTTCTCCAAACCACTTTCCAAGTTTTTAGAGTAAAGATTTCCAAGTCATGCCACAAAAATGATTGATTCAACAGTCAGTTGTTTAATTGTTATTCCTATATAAGGGTTGGGTTAATCTTTTAATAACCATATGAAAGTGAAGTCCCTCAGTCATGTCTGACTCTGCGATCCCATGGACTCTAGCCTACCAGGATCCTCCATCTATGGGATTTTCCAGGCAAGAGTACTGGAGTGTGTTGCCATTTCCTTCTCCAGGGGATCTTCCTGACCCAGGGATCGAACCTGGGTCTCCCACATTGTAGGCAGATGCTTTACCATCTGAGCCACCAGGGAAGTCTAGAAGCACGGAAGTACACCAGTCTGGAAGTACACCAGGAAGTACAATACCATGTATAATTCTATAATGGACTGCGTTAAGAGTGGATACATCCAGTGGTACAGGGATGTGTACCAAATAAAACAAAAAAGACAGAATCCCCACCTTCATTCATCCAGTCAGCAGAGGTTGTTGAGGAGCCAGGCACTGTCCTACATGCCAAGGATACACCCGCTGGTCAAGACAGGAGACAACACTATACACCATGTAAATGGGGACACACAGAACAAGTATAGAAAATGCCCTTTCAGGCCATGACATGTGCTGTGAAGGAAAAGAAAGGGGGCTGCTGTCTTAGATGGGGAGACACGGAGCCCTGAGACTCTCTGGGGAAACATCCCTGGAAGAAGACACAGCAGGTGCAGGGGTCCTGGGACTGAACAAGCTGGGCTGAGGCACCTTCCTGCATTCACAGCTTATGGGGGCTTGGGGGGTACTCATAAATGGTCAAGTGCAGCCCTCTGTGGGCTGTGGGAAGACAGGGGGCACAGGTACCCACTGGAGGAGCAGGGGGAATGGCAGGCCCTTTTTTTCACCTTCTTTCTGTGCCCTGGCACACTGTTCCCTAGCTTGGGGACAGAGGGACCAGAATATACAGACAGACAGGGGTGGGAAAAAAGTGAAAATGAAAGTGTCAGTTGCTGAATCATGTCTGACTCTTTGTGACCCATGGACTGTAGCCTGCCAGGCTCCTCTGTCCATGGGTTCTCCAGGCAAGAATACTGGAGTGGGTAGCCATTCCCTTCTCCAGGGAGGGTGAGAAAGGGCCCCACAAAGCCAGCACAGCTGGAAAGGCTGGTGGGCGCAGGCGGCAAAGAAGCCTGTTCTCTGAGGACCTGGCGCTGCTTCCTGAACGTGGTGGCGGGTCTGTGAAGGGCTGGAGCAGGGGGTGAGCTGTGTAGACAGCAGTGTGGGAGTCTGATCAGGACAGACCCGAAGACCTGATGACACAGGAGGCAGGGCCTGCTGATGTGGGGCTGAAACATGTTAAAATCCAAGTAGACACAGGTAACACTGCATCAGTTCCCCTAAGGCCTCTAACCTTCTGTAGGTGACAGACCCACACAATGTCTGCAACATATAGATGTAAATTCACAGAACCTTAATAAACGTGGATGTATATTCACAACTGAAGGAAACTGTTAACAGAAGTAGAGTGTATTCATTCACCTGTAATATAAAACAATCCCCATTACTAATACAAAATACTCCCTGGTGAGCTGCAGTTCATGGGGTCCAAAGAGTTGGACACGACTGAGCGACTGAACAATAACCCCATTACTAAGCTTCGACATGCCCACCATCACTCATAGCATATTATTCCATCCAACTTTCTAACTAGAGAACATTCTCCCCTTGCTGCTGAGAGATTCATAAACTGCCTTCATGCTCTCTACTTTGGGTTTCCCTAGAGAATGTGGCTGTGATTAGCAAGCAACAATCTAAACAAGCTTGCTTCCATCGAGTGTACTTTCAAGTCATTAAACCCAAAATGTTTAAGAAAACTTTACAAATACTTCCTGTGCTCGAATAAGAACTTGGGAGGACTACTGTGATCAGCACACTGTTCTCAGCAATCAGAATACGTCCCTCTTCCCCATGACACAGATGTGATGGCCAGCAGAAACTTTTCAGGAAATGATGGAGAACTTGTGCAGCCTCACATAAGATGGGGTGACAGCCATTTGTAGTTTCAGGTCAGGGTCCTGGGAAGAGGGAGCCTAAGCTACTCATAAAGCCAGGAGGGTGGGGGTGGGAAATCCCTGTCACAGCACTAGCCCCAGTCACTGAACTCATGACAAGTCAAAGGCACTTCTCTAAGGGAAAATTCATCCAGTCAGGATCAAAGAGGATGGGAAGGGGGCCAGATTAGAGAGCTGGAGGCCCTGCCATGTGTCAGCTCCTCTGCTACCTCGGGTTCTGAAAGATTCGATTCTACTATGCAGGTTTTAATTGTGGTAAAATATGTTGTTGATGTTGTTCAGTCCCTAAGTTATTGCTGACTCTTTGCGACCCCATGGACTGTAGCCCACCCGATTCCTCTGTTCCTGGGATTCTCCAAGCAAGAATACTTGAGTGGGCTGCCATTTCCTTCACCAGGGGATCTTCCCAACCCAGGAATCCAACCTGCATCTCCTGCTTGGCAGGTGGATTCTTTATCACTGAGCTACCAGGGAAATCCTGTGGTAAAATATACCTAACATGAAATTTACCATTTGCCATTTTAAGCATACAGTTCAGTGGTGTTAAGCACATTCACATTGCTGTGCAGTCATCACCAAAATTCATCTCCACAACTCTCCTCATGCCAGCACTAAGCATGTTTTTCATACGGCAGGTTCAACCTCTGCTTAGTTGACGTGGAATCCCAGCTCCTCGTGTCCAGAGGTCAGAGCTCCTCACACATCTGCTGACTCTGCTGAAGTTTCTACTTTGTTATTCTGGACCTGCTGTAAATCAGTCATGTCCCCTCAAAATTCACTTGTTGACATCTTAGCCATTAGTACCTTAGAATTTCATAACAGGGACTTTAAAGAAGTAACTGTTACCCTTAATTACTCTGAGCCTAATTTAACCTGATGGGGATGCTTAGAGAAAGAGGAGACTAAGACACAAAGGCAGAGACACAGGCTTGTAAATCAATGCAGTTAGAACACACCTCTCACCACCCACAAATATAAGCTTAAAATGACTTAACGACTTAAACTTAAAACATGACACCATAAAACTTCTAGAAGAGAACACAGGTAAAATATTCTCTGTCATAAATAACATCTACTTTTTCTTAGCTTAGTCTCCCAAGGCAATAGAAATGAAAACAAAATAATCAAATGGGACCTAATCAAATGTACAAGC
The DNA here is from genome assembly GCF_001704415.2 of Capra hircus. Classification (NCBI taxonomy): domain Eukaryota; kingdom Metazoa; phylum Chordata; class Mammalia; order Artiodactyla; family Bovidae; genus Capra; species Capra hircus. The sequence goes on from NW_017215575.1 coordinate 4,329, forward strand.
TTTTGCACAGCAAAGAAAACCATCAGAAAACAAAAAGACAACATACGGAATGGGAGAAAATATTTCCAAATGATGCAACGGACAAGGGGGTAATCTGCAAAATATACAAACATTTCATACAATTCAATAACAAAAACAAAACAAACAACCCAAACTGAAAAATTAGCAGAAGAACTAAATAGACATTTCTCCAAAGGATATATATATATATATACAGTTGGCCAATAGGCACATGAAAAGATGTTCAACATTATGAATTATTAGAGAAATGCAAATCAAAACTACAGTGATGTACCACTTCATACCAGTCAGAATGGCCATCATTAAAATAACAATGGCTAGAAAGGATACAAAGAAAATAAAGCTTTCCTACACTGTTGGTGGGAATGTAAGTTGGTAGAGGCAGTATGGAAAACAGTTTGTGGTTCCTCAGAAAATTAAAAATAGAATTACCCTATAATCTAGCAATCTCACTCCTAGGCATATATCCAGACAAAGCCACAAAAGGACACATGTACCTCTATGCTCATAGAAGCACTATTCACAACACCCAAGACAAGGGAACAACCTAAATGTCAACTGACAGCTGAATGGATAAAGAAAGCAAGAACGAACGCCATTTTCAGAAACATGGTTGGACCTGGAGATCATCACACTAAGTGAAGTAAGTCAGAAAAAGAAAGACAAATATCATATGATATCATTAATATGTGGAATATAAAATATTGCAAAAATGAAACTATCTACAAAACAAAACCAGATTTACAGACCTAGAGAACAGACTCTGATGTAGAATAAATCATTCTTAAATTCTAGACTTTACTATTTTCAAACCTACAGAGTAATAAGCATAAACCAAGGGTCTTTCCAGTCAGTACTGAAAACTTTGCTTCTCACGTGCCTTAAAAAAATGATGGATTAACAGATAAAGAAGCTGTGGTACATATATACAATGGAATACTACTCAGCCATAAAAAGGAATGCATTCAAGTCAGTTCTAATGAGATGGACGAACCTAGAGCCTATTATACAGAGTGAATTAAGTCAGAAAGAGAAATATAAATATTGTATGCTAATACATATACATGGAATCTAAAAAGATGGTACTGATGAATTTATGTTCAGGACAGCAATGGAGAAACAGACATATAGAAAAGACCTAAGGACACGGGGGTGAGGGAAGGAGGGAGAGGGTGAGATGTATGGAGAGAGTAGCAGGAAACTGAGATTACCAAAGGTAAAATAGATGGCCAATGGGAATTTGTTTTATGACTCAAGGAACTCAAACAGGGGTTCGGTGACAAAGCATAAATAGGCTGGGAGGGAGGTTTGGGAGGAGGGGACATGGATGTAACTATGGCTGATTCTTGTTGATGTATGACAGAAAAACAAAATACTGTAAAGCAATTATCCTTCAATTAAAAATATAAATAAATAAAAGAAAAAAAATGATGGTGGAAAAGAACTGCCAGCCAAGTACCAGGTTACCAAGTCCTGTTCTCTGACTTAAAAATTGTATGTCATCTTTCTTATTCCTGGGGTCTGGATCCATCAACTGCAATTAGCAGGGGGAATCTGCCATTTATCCCTCACTCCCTGAAGCACAGACCCCACTGGTCTCCACACACTGGAACACCTTCTGTATTGTCCTTTCTTGACCTCATCATGATGCAAGATTTCTCTACGATGGATTTTTCTGTGGAGGGAAGGGAGGGAAGGGAGGGCATGAGGGCAGAGTGAGCTGAGTCTCCTGAAGCACAAAGGCTTTCTGAGCTCTCTTCCCTGATCTCTATAGGGTTCCTGGAAAGCAGAGATGATAGAAACACAGGAGCAAACTCACTGTTTCGAACAAGTGCCTGCTGACTTCTACATCCACTGCACTGAATGGATCATCCAGGAGGTAGATGTCTGCATCCTGATACACGGCTCTAGAAAACGTAGACAGATGTCAGGAGAGGACACTTCACAGTCCCTGGGTCTCATCTCTGAATCATGATGGTGTCCAACAACTCCAGGTTCATTCCAGGAGTCCATGGAAAGAACCAAGACCCTGCTTCATACAGGCCCACCCAATGAGCCGGTCTGTGTGCTCATGACCACTAGGAGCTGCGGAGGGGGAGGGGGAGGATGGCAACTGAAACCCCATTTACCTGGCGAGGCTGACCCGGGCTTTCTGTCCTTCACTCAGCGGGGTTCCTCTGTCTCCTATCACAGTTTGATCTCCATCCTCCAGAAGCTGTAAATCCTATGTAGAGATAGAAAAGGGAAAGAGAATAAATTTAAAATGTGTTCTCCTCCTCTCATAGCTCAGTTGGTTAAGAATCTGCCTGCAATCGGGAGACCCCAGTTTGATTCCTGGGTTGAGAAGATCCCCTGGAGAAGGGATAGGCTACCCACTCCAGTATTCTTGGGCTTCCCTTGTGGCTCAGCTGGTAAAGAATCCACCTGCAATGCAAGAGACCCCAGTTCGATTCCTGGGTTGAGAAGATCCCCCTGGAGAAGGGAAAGGCTACCCACTCCAGTATTCTGGCCTGGAGAATTCCATGGACTATATAGTCTATGGAGTCGCAAAGAGTCAGACATGAATGAGCAACTTTCACTTTCCTCTCATCCTTTTTTATTTTATTTTATTTTTTTAGCCAAACCATGTAGCTTGTGGGATCTTAGTTCTCTGACTAGGGAATGAACCCACAATCTCAGCCATGAAAGCATGGAGCCCTAACCACTGAACCACCAGGGAATTCCCATCCTCCTAATCCTTTAGTACCAGCTCTTCATACAAGTATTTGATGAAGGGCAATGGGAATGTTTCATAGTGACTAAATATAGCCTTGAACAACAACAACAACAAAAAACCTCTTTGGTTTCTCATTTGTTTTCATTCTATAGTTTTTCACATATTTATTTGAATCGACCTTTACACCAGGCATTATTCAGGGCATGATGAATTCAGTCAGAAAGAAACAAAGTTCTAGAGTTTCTTTCCATAGTGGGATGATGATATAAGAAATTAACCTGAGTGTAAATACTGAGGACAGAAAGGAAAAGCAAGCTGGCTAAGGGGATGGAGAGTAAAGGAGGGAAGCGAGTCCACACTGGGGTGTGAGGGCTCTGCTCAGAGAGGGTGTGAGCAGATCTGGGGAGGAGGAGGGACTCAGGCAGACCTGGAGAGGCTGCTGCACACAGAGGGATGGGCGAGTGCAGGGGACATGGGGAGATGCCCAAGGCGTTCAGGACAAGGAGGCAGGAGAGCAGAGTAAGAATGAGGGGAGTGAGGGCAGAGACAGAGCAGGAGGAGCCCTTGCATTACTCCCAGTAACAGGGGAAGGGGGAGAAGGGAGGACTGACCTGGTCTGAGGTTTTTTAAAGAATCACTTCTATGCTTTGTGGAAAACAGGCAGTAAGGGGGAATGGGTGAGGGTGACTACAAGTGAGGAGGCAACTGGAATAATCCAGGGGATAAATGATGGTGGTCAGGACCAGAGTGGGAGCAGCAGGAATGGAGCGACAGGGCCACACTCCAGACACACTTGGAAGGTGGAGTCTGTAAGACCTGCTGATGGGATGGCAGTGGGCTGTAAGAGAAGAGGAGGACTGTGGTGTCTGAGACATGAGGAAGGGGAAGGACAGGGTCTCCATTTACTGAGTTGGGGAAGATGGTAGATGTCGGTTTAGGAGACTTCACTTGTGGACAAGGTGAGATGATATCATGGTGATATCACGGTGCAGCTGGACATGCAAGTGTGAAGGTCTGTGCTAGAGACACAGGTATGAGAGCTAGTGGCCAGGGTGGTGAAGGCACAGGACTAGTTTCATCAGGGAATGAGTGTGTCTTAAATTTCCAATTTTGCTGAACATGATGTCAGCTTCCCACTTCCACAGAAGGAATAAGACCTGACTGGAGTCTTCACAGTGATACTTAAGACCAGTCATAGAGTGACAGACAAGAACTATACAAGAAAAGGGAGCAAAAAAAAAAAAAAAAAGCAGGCTGGGCAGGAAAAACTAAAGGGAAACAGTGTACTCAAGGAACACGCGGCAGATCAGCTAAACCAAGTAGACGCTTGCCATGGAAGCAGAAAACACTCAAAGTTAAGAAGGATGTGAAGCTTTGATTTGAGAATATGGGGAATCTATCATAACTTTTATCTGAATACTATTTAAGAAATAAATAGACAAATCTGTTAATTTTCCCGAGAGTACCTGGGGAAATAAAAAAAGATGACAAGAACATCCCCAAAACCACAAAATAACAATAAAGTTTAAGTTACACAGTTATGATATTAGAAATTTTAGGCTGCCTGTAATTATCACTGGACAGATCCTGGCACAGACAAGCAGCACTCATTTCTTTGTCTCTACTTTAGCAAATTTGGGGAGGAAGCAAGTGGCACACCGGGGTCTCCATGATAAACAAGTTCTTTATCTCCTAAGTCTCACTTTCCTGTTCTACAGAATGTGCTGCAGAAACAAGAGTCACTAACCTCAAGGATGCTGTGAGAATCTAAAGTGTAGGAAAACCCTCCATAAATGGAAAAAGGACAGGAATTGATAGCTTGCTATTGGTGACTGATCACACTCCTAGTAAATAGAGAAAACTGAGACTCAATCCCTGAGCCTGCTGACTCCACCTTGGAGTTATCTCATCAGCCTGAATTTATATTCCCAGTGTGATTACTTCATATCTCCCTATTTTATTACAGAAAAGTTTTCAGCTCAATAAGCTTAAAGGTTTACTTCAATTAGATCTAGTTTAATGTAATACAAAAAAATTGCTTTTTTAAACTATTTTTTTCCTCCAAGATTAGGCAGATGTGAGCACAGGGAGAACTGTAAGGAGAAATAATGCATTTAAGTATGGATGAATGAAGAGAAAAAGGCTGTGTTAGTAATGTTGCTACCATTAACTGAAACCCTGACTTGTTTGCATTGCACAGGCTGGCCTGTAGCCTTTAGGGTAATCCCACCCCTCCACCACGTAATAAGAGAAGAAACTGAGACAAACACCTGGAGTTACTATCTGGGACTATTTTTCTCTAAAGGTCAAACCTTTTCTACTACACGTGCGGTCTCTGTATCTTCAGGCCAAGATAACTCTGCTGCCGCTGCTGCGGCTTAGTCGCTTCTGTGTCTGACTCTGTGCGATCACATGGACTGTGACCTTCCAGGCTCCTCTGTCCATGGAATTCTTCAGGCAAGAGTCCTAGAGTAGGTTGCCATGCCCTCCTTCAGGGGATCTTCCCGACCCAGGGATCCTGCATTGCAAGCAGATTACCACTGAGCCACCAAGGAAGCCCAAAATAACTCTAGACACCTCTACTACCTGTGACCATCTTATGTTCATCCACCGACACATGGATTCAAAAGGAGATAAGCAGAGGCTCTCATAACTCATTAAATGGTTCCCAAGTGCTGCTACAGCTAATCAGTCATAGAGGACATTTCAGAGCAGCAACAAAACCTCTTGGAAAACCGCTGAACCAGTGTCCTCATTTTGCTGTGGAAACCTCAGGCAGGTAACAGGACGTGTTCAAAGTGACAGCAGGCAAGTGACACAGCTGGGTCCAGGACTCCCCTCTCTCGCTACTCCTCTGCCCTAGGCCACCTTCCTGCCAAGGAGAGAAAGGGCACCAGGGGCCCCAACTCTCTGTCCTGACCATGCAAACAGGAGAGCAGTCCATCTTTGTAAACATTTGTCTCATCACATACAGAAGAATCGCTGTGCAGCCCAGTCTGCAGGGCCCCTTCTCACAGAATCTGCTGCATGGATGGTCCAGGGTGAGGGAAGCCTCAGAACCTGTGCACGTTACTGGTCCAGTCGCGCCATGTGGCTGCAGCAAGCATCGCCCCCAGGGAGAACGATGGCCCTGAGGAAAATGCTGAATGGTAGCCACTGTCCCACAGCTGCTCTTCTCCAGAGATGCTCAAATGTGGGGAGAGAAAGACAGGCTGAGCTTCACCAGAAAGGCAAGGTCATGAGAGAAACACTCACACCTGGCCTGGGTCTTTGGAGTCTGATGTGGGCATCAGGAGCTGGATATGATTAAGGTAAAGAGGAAATGCCTAAGATCTGTTTATTCATCCCACCTTCCACCTTCATCCATCACCTGCTTTTTGAAAAGTTCTTTCTTTTAAACTTACTCAAGTCAGCACACCGAGGACAAGCATGGAGTCTAGAGTTGTGCAGAAGCAGATGAACTTGAGCTCCAGATATTAAGGACAGCTGTTTCATCCCCCAAGCTTCAGCTTTACCAACAAAAAGTGAGGAATTTGACATCGAGGATACTCATGAAGAATAACTTACATACCTTTTATGTGTGTATACACACATGTAGAGAGAAAATTTTGTGCATGTAGACTCTGAATGGGAGCTGCTGTTCTCACTGTTTACATTTGCTTCCCCCTTTTCTTACACAGTATTTGTAATGTAGCGTTAATCACTCAGCTGTGTCCAACTCTTTTGACCCCTATGGACTATAGCATGCCAGGCTCCTCTGTCCATGGAATTCTCCAGGCAAAAATACTGGAGTGGGTTCCATTCCTTTCTCCAGGGATCTTTTGGACCCAGGGATTGAACCCCGGTCTCCCACATTGCAGGCAGATCCTTTACCATCTGAGCCACCAGGGAAGTCCATATAGTTGCTCTTAAATTTTTTAAATTTTTGGTAGCGCCTTGTGGCATGTAGGATCTTAGCTTTTGACTAAAGATCGAACCTATGCCCCTTGCATTGGGAGCATGGAGTTTTAACCACTGGATCATCACATTATGAACACCATTTAATAAAAATCCAGCTCATTCCTGCTATCTTGATACTGTAACCAGGAAGGGTTAATTTGAACTCATACTGGATCTGCTTCTGTGACTTTAATCCTTATCTTGCTGCTTTTGTTACTGTAGGCATGCACAATGGCCTGCCTCAAGGAGATAGCCTGACGCTGCCCACCTGTGAAGGGTTATAAGGAAGTGAAACTAACTTCTCCCAGCATGAGGCTTGTTGCTTTATAAGATATTCACAAGAATTAAATGATCTTTTTACTTTGTTTCCTCATGTCCAACCATCTCTGATTCACAGAAGAACGTGACATCCTGCCCCTGATGAGATGGCTATTTTGAGGTGCTAACCTGCCATCTCAGCTATTTGTAAGGCCTCCTCAGAGAATCATTTTGCCTTTTTGCATTTCTTTTTCTTGGATGGTCTTGATCACTGCCTCCTGTACAATGCCATGAACTTTTTGTCCATAGTTCTTCAGGCACTCTATCAGATCTAATCCCTTGAATCTATTTCTCACTTCCACTATATAATCCTAAGGGATTTGATTTATGTCATACCTGAATGGTCTAGTGGTTTTCCCTACTTTCTTCAATTTAAGTCTGAATTTGGCAAAGGCGTTCATGATCTGAGCGACAATCAGCTCCCAGTCTTGTTTTTGCTGACTGTATAGAGTTTCTCCATCTTTGGCTGCAAAGAATATAATCAATCTGATTTGGCGTTGACCATCTGGTGATGTCCATGTGTAGAGTCTTCTCTTGTGTTGTTGGAAGAGGGTGTTTGCTATGACCAGTGCGTTCTCTTGGTAAAACTCTATTAGCCTTTGCCCTACTTCATTCCGTATTCCAAGGCCAAATTTGCTGTTATTCCAGGTGTCTCTTGACTTCCTACTTTTGCATTCCAGTCCCCTATAATGAAAAGGACGTCTTTTTAATGTTAGTTCTAGAAGGTCTTGTAGGTCTTCACAGAACCATTCAACTTCAGCTTCTTCAGCTTACTGGTCAGGACATAGACTTGGATTACCATGATATTGAATGGTTTGCCTTGGAAATGAACAGAGATCATTCTGTCGTTTTTGAGATTGCATCCAAGTACTGCATTTTGGACTCTTTTGTTGACTATGATGGCTACTCCATTTCTTCTAAGGGATTCTTGCCCACAATAGTAGATATAATGGTCATCTGAGTTAAATTCACCCGTTTCAGTCCATTTTAGTTCACTGATTCCTACAATATCAATGTTCACCTTATGTCTCCTGTTTGACCCTTTCCAATTTGTCTTGATTCATGGACCTAATATTTCAGGTTCTATGCAATAGGGTCTTTGCAGCATGGACTTTACTTCCATCACCAGTCACTTCACAACTGGATGTTGTTTTTGCTTTGCTGTCTCTTCATTCTTTCTGGAGTTATTTCTCCCTCCAGTAGCATACTGGGCACCTACTGACTGGGGTTCAATTTTCAGTGTCCTATTTTTGCCTTTTCATACTGTTTCATGAGGTTCTCAAGGCAAGAATACTGAAGTGGCTTGCCATTCCCATCTCCAGTGGAGCATGTTTTGTCAAAGAGTCAGACACAACTGAGCAACTGAATTGATACTGAAACCTGCCATCTTCTCTGTCAGTGGCTTCCTGAATAAAGTTCCCTTCTTCATCTCAGACTTATTGGCCTACAGTGCAGTGAGCAGAGTGAGCTTGGACTCAGTTCAGTTCAGTCACTTAGTCGTGTCAACTCTTTGAGACCCATGGACTACAGCATGCCAGCCTTCATTGTCCATCACTAACTCCCAGAGCTTGCTCAAACTTATGTCCATCAAGTTCAGTGATGCCATCCAACCATCTCATCTTCAATTGTCCTTCTCCTCTGTTGCCTTCAATCTTTCCCAGTATCAGGCTCTTTTCCAATGAGTCAGCTCTTTGCATCAGATGGCCACAGTATGGAGCTTCAGCTTCAGCATCAGTCTTTCTGATGAATATTCAGACCTGCTTTCCTTTAGGACTGGTTGGATCTCCTTGCAGTTCAAGAAACTCTCAAGAGTCTTCTCCAACACCACAGTTCAAAAGCATCAATTCCTTGGTATTCAGCTTCTTCATGGTCCAACTCTCATATCCATGCATGACTATTGGAAAAACCATAGCCTTTACTAGACGGTCCTTTGTCAGCAAAGTAATGTGTCTGCTTTTTAATACACTGTCTAGGTTGGTCATAGCTTTTCTTCCAAGGAGCAAGCATTTTTAATCTGGCTTCAGCTACCATCTTCAGTGATTTTGAGCCCAAGAAAATAAAGTCTGTCACTGTTTCCATTGTTTCCCCATCTATTTGCCATTAAGTGTTAGGGATTGGATGCCGTGATCTTTAGTTTTTTGAATGTTGAGTTTTAAGCCAGCCTTTTCACTCTCCTCTTTCACTTCATCAGAGGCTCTTCAGTTCCTCTTCACTTTCTGTATAAGGGTAGTGTCATCTGATATCTGAGGTTATTGATACTTCTCCCAGGAATCTTGATTCCAGCTTGTGCTTTCATGATATTGTTACTGAGTCCACAGTATGAAAAGAGTGGACTCAGTAACAATATCATTTCCACAAAAGAAGATCTCCATTAACAACAACCCAGGAGAAAGAAACAAGAACATTAAATAAGCAATTTTGTTTCGTTCATATCATCACAAAATGCTACTCATCTGATCAATCTATGATTCTATGATATTAAGTTTGTT
>NW_017215576.1:0-13811 GCF_001704415.2 Capra hircus
GTCGTAAGTCGAGAGCACCTGCCGCAACTCGAGAAAATCCAGGAGGTTTTCCCCTCCAGGCGAGATGAGGCCCATTTCCGCTGAGGCGTCAGGAGTCTAATCACACCTAAATTCAGGAACTTAAAAGGGTCCTTCACACCCTTGCTGCAACTCAAGAAGTTCCCCGACATACTGGTCTCCACTCGAGAGGAAGCACGAGAGTCCCGCCCACATCCAGAGGAGCCCCGTTTCCGCTCCTAGCTCGAGAGGAGGGATCCTTTCCCTGGATGCTCGGGAAAGAATTCCCGACGTTCAGGTCGCATCTCAAGGGGAGGCGCTCTCCACAGGAAAGGCGAGAGGAACTCCAGGGTCGTGCGCACCGTTCCCTGAGTACCCCAGATGTCTCAGTCCATTCCAGGGAAACCTGTATTCCCTGCACTGCCTTGACTTTCAAGCCGAGGATCGACTCACACCACAGTGGCACGTGGGACAGCCCTGTGGGAAAGCCTCGTGGGAAAGCCTCGAGGGAAAGCCACAGATCCCTTGATCCACGCTAAGGCAAGCGGGACACTGCTGCTACAGCTCGGGAGGAAAGTGCACGTGCATGGCCCCACTCGAGACGAAGACTGACACCCCTGGGGAGACTCGAGAAGTACCCCAAGATCCATGTCAGCACTGGAGAGGAATCCTCAGCTTCCGGCACCGACACCACACAAGGTCTTAGGCCCTGGCATCTACGGGAGAGGAATCCCGTGAGGCCACAGAGAAACTCGCATGGGGACTGGCCTTTCCTGAGGCCACCAGAGTGGGTCCCTGAGGTCCCCGTCGTAAGTCGAGAGCACCTGCCGCAACTCGAGAATATCCAGGAGGTTCTCCCCTCCAGGCGAGCTGAGTCCCATTACCGCTGAGGTATCTCGAGGCTAATCACACCTTACCTCTGGAACTTCCAAAGGGTCCTTCACACCCTTGCTGCAACTCAAGAAGTTCCCCGACATACCCGTCTCCACTCGAGAGGAAGCACGAGAATCACGCCCACAACCAGAGGAGCCCCGTTTCCGCCTCCTTGCTCTAGAGGAGGGATCCTTTGCCTGCGTGTTCGGGATAGAATACCCGATGTTCCCGTCACATCTCAAGAGGAGGCGCTCTCCTCAGGAAAGGCGAGAGGAACTCCAGGGTCGTGCCACCATTCCCAGAGTCCCCCAGATGTCTCAGTCCATTTCTCGGAAACCTGTTTTCCCTGCACTGCGTCGATTTTCAAGCCGAGGATCAACTCACACCACGTTGGCACGTGGGACAGCCCTGTGGGAAAGCCTCTTGGTAAAGCCTCGTGGGAAAGCCTCCAGGGAAAGCCACAGGTCCCTTGATCCACGAGAAGGGAAGCGTGACACTGCTGGCACAACTCGGGAGTAAAGCACACGTGCATGCCCCCACTCGAGACGACGACTGACTCCCCTGGGGAGACTCCAGAAGTACACCAAGATCCATGTCAGCACTGGAGACGAATCCTCAGGTTTCGGCACCGATTCCACACAAGGTCTTAGGCCCCGGCATCGACGGGAGAGGAATCCCGAGAGGCCCCCGAGCAACTCGCAAGGGAACTGGCCTTTCCTGAGGCCACCAGAGCGGGGCCCTGAGGGCCCCGTCGTAAGTCGAGAGCACCTGCCGCAACTCGAGAACATCCAGGAGGTTCTCCCCTGCAGGCGAGATGAGGCCCATTTCCGGCCTAGGCGTCTCGAGGCTAATCATATCTAACATCTGGAACTTCCAAAGGGTCCTTCACACCCTTGCTGCAACTCAAGAAGTTCTCCGACATAGCCGTCTCCACTCGAGAGGAAGCACGAGAGTCCCGCCCACATCCAGAGGAGCCCCGTTTCCGCCTCCTAGCTCGAGAGGAGGGATCCTTTCCCTGCGTGGTCGGGAAAGAATTCCCTGCGTTCCCGTTGCATCTCAAGAGGAGTCGCTCTCCACAGGAAAGGCGAGAGGAACTCCAGGGTCGTGCCACCATTCCCAGAGTCCCCTGAATGTCTCAGTCCATTCCAGGGAAAACTGTTTTCCCTGAACTGCATCGACTTTCAAGCCGAGGATCAACTCACACCACCGTGGCACGTGGGACAGCCCTGTGGGAAAGCCTCGTGGGAAAGCCTCGAGGGAAAGACACAGATACCTTGATCCACGCTAAGGGAAGCGCGACAGTGCTGCTACAGCTCGGGAGGAAAGCGCACGAGCAGGACCCCACTCGAGACGAGGACTGACTGCCCTGGTGAGACTCCAAAAGTACCCCAAGATCCATGTCGGCACTGGAGAGGAATCCTCAGGTTCCGTCACTGACTCCACACAAGATCTTAGGCCCCAGCATCGACGGGAGAGGAATCCCGAGAGGCCCCCGAACAACTCGCATGGGGACTGGCCTTTCCTGAGGCCACCAGAGCGGGTCCCTGAGGTCCCAGTCGTAAGTCGAGAGCACCTGCCGCAACTCGAGAAAATCCAGGAGGTTCTCCCCTCCAGGCAAGATGAGGCCCATTTCCGCTGAGGCGTCTCAAGGCTAATCACACCTAACCTCCGGAACTTATAAAGGGTCCTTCACACCCTTGCTGCAACTCAAGAAGTTCCCCGACATACTGGTCTCCACTCGAGAGGAAGCACGAGAGTCCCGCCCACATCCAGAGGAGCCCCGTTTCCGCCTCCTAGCTCGAGAGGAGGGATCCTTTCCCTGGATGCTCGGGAAAGAATTCCCGACGTTCAGGTCGCATCTCAAGGGGAGGCGCTCTCCACAGGAAAGGCGAGAGGAACTCCAGGGTCGTGCCACCGTTCCCTGAGTACCCCAGATGTCTCAGTCCATTCCAGGGAATCCTGTATTCCCTGCACTGCCTTGACTTTCAAGCCGAGGATCGACTCACACCACAGTGGCACGTGGGACAGCCCTGTGGGAAAGCCTCGTGGGAAAGCCTCGAGGGAAAGCCACAGATCCCTTGATCCACGCTAAGGCAAGCGGGACACTGCTGCTACAGCTCGGGAGGAAAGTGCACGTGCATGGCCCCACTCGAGACGAAGACTGACACCCCTGGGGAGACTCGAGAAGTACCCCAAGATCCATGTCAGCACTGGAGAGGAATCCTCAGCTTCCGGCACCGACACCACACAAGGTCTTAGGCCCTGGCATCTACGGGAGAGGAATCCCGTGAGGCCACAGAGAAACTCGCATGGGGACTGGCCTTTCCTGAGGCCACCAGAGTGGGTCCCTGAGGTCCCCGTCGTAAGTCGAGAGCACCTGCCGCAACTCGAGAATATCCAGGAGGTTCTCCCCTCCAGGCGAGCTGAGTCCCATTACCGCTGAGGTATCTCGAGGCTAATCACACCTTACCTCTGGAACTTCCAAAGGGTCCTTCACACCCTTGCTGCAACTCAAGAAGTTCCCCGACATACCCGTCTCCACTCGAGAGGAACCACGAGAATCCCGCCCACATCCAGAGGAGCCCCGTTTCCGCCTCCTTGCTCTAGAGGAGGGATCCTTTCCCTGCGTGTTCGGGATAGAATACCCGATGTTCCCGTCACATCTCAAGAGGAGGCGCTCTCCTCAGGAAAGGCGAGAGGAACTCCAGGGTCGTGCCACCATTCCCAGAGTCCCCCAGATGTCTCAGTCCATTTCTCGGAAACCTGTTTTCCCTGCACTGCGTCGATTTTCAAGCCGAGGATCAACTCACACCACGTTGGCACGTGGGACAGCCCTGTGGGAAAGCCTCTTGGTAAAGCCTCGTGGGAAAGCCTCCAGGGAAAGCCACAGGTCCCTTGATCCACGAGAAGGGAAGCGTGACACTGCTGGCACAACTCGGGAGTAAAGCACACGTGCATGCCCCCACTCGAGACGACGACTGACTCCCCTGGGGAGACTCCAGAAGTACGCCAAGATCCATGTCAGCACTGGAGACGAATCCTCAGGTTTCGGCACCGATTCCACACAAGGTCTTAGGCCCCGGCATCGACGGGAGAGGAATCCCGAGAGGCCCCCGAGCAACTCGCAAGGGAACTGGCCTTTCCTGAGGCCACCAGAGCGGGGCCCTGAGGGCCCCGTCGTAAGTCGAGAGCACCTGCCGCAACTCGAGAACATCCAGGAGGTTCTCCCCTGCAGGCGAGATGAGGCCCATTTCCGCTGAGACGTCTCGAGGCTAATCACACCTAACCTCTGGAAACTTCCAAAGGGTCTTTCTCGTCCTTGCTGCAACTCAAGAAGTTCCCTGACACACGTGTCTCCACTCGAGAGGAAGCAGGAGAGTCCTGCCCACATCCAGAGGAGCCCCGTTTCCGTCCCCTAGCTCAAGAGGAGGTATCCTTTCCCTGCGTGTTCGGGAAAGAATTCCCGGCATTCCCATAGCGTCTCAAGAGGAGTCGCTCTCCACAGGAAAGGCGAGAGGAACTCCAGGGTGGTGCCACCATTCCCATAGTCCCCCACATGTCTCAGTCCATTTCACGGAAACCTGTTTTCCCTGCATTGCCTTGACTCTCAAGCCGAGGATCGACTCACACCACGGTGGCACGTGGGACAGCCCTTTGGGAAAGCCTCGTGGGAAAGACTCGAGGGAAAGCCACAGATCCCTTACTCCACAAGAAGGGAAGCGAGATACTGCAGCTACAGCTCGGGAGGTAAGCGCATGTGCATGCGCCCCACTCGAGACGAGGACTGACTCCCCTGGGGAGACTCCAGAAGTACCCAAGATCCATGTCAGCAAGGAGAGGATATCCTCAGGTTCCAGCACCGACTCCACACAAGGTCTTAGGCCCCGGCATCGATGGGAGTGAAATCCCGAGAGGCCCCCGAGCCACTCGCATGGGGACTGGCCTTCCTGAGGCCACCAGAGCGAGTCCCTGAGGTCCCCGTCATAAGGCGAGAGGACCTACCACAACTCGAGAAAATCCAGAGGGTTCCACCCTCCAGACGAGATGAGTCCCATTTCCACAGAGGCGACTCGAGGCTAGTCACACCTAACATCTGGACCTTCCAAAGGGCCTTTCACACCCTTGCTGCAACTCAAGAAGTTCCCTGACATACCCGTCTCTACTCGAGAGGAAGCACGAGAGTCCCGCCCACATCCAGAGGAGCCCTGTTTCCGCCTCCTAGCTCGACAGGAGGGATCCTTTCCCTGCGTGTTCGGAAAAGAATTTCCGACTTTCCCGTCACATATCAAGAGGGGGCGCTCTCCACAGGAAAGGCGAGAGGAACTCCAGGGTCGTGCCACCATTCCCAGAGTCCCCCAGATGTCTCAGTCCATTCCAGGGGCCTGTTTCCCCGGCACTGCCTCGACTTTCAAACCAAGGATCGACTGACACCACGGTGGAACGTGGGACATCACTGGGGGAAAGCCTCGTGGGAAAGCCTGGTGGGAAAGCGTCGTGGGAAAGCCTGGTGGGAAAGCCTCGTGTGAAAGCCTCGAGGGAAAGCCACAAATCCCTTCATACACACGAAGGGAAGGGTGTTACTGCTCCTACAGCTCGGGAGGAAAGAACACGTGCATGCCCCCACTCGAGACGAGGACTGACTCCCCTGGGGAGTTTCCAGAAGCACCCCAAGATCCATGTCAGCACTGGAGAGGAATCCTCAGGATCCGGCACCGACTCCACACAAGATCTTAGGCCCCGGCATCGACCTGAGAGGAATCCCGAGAGGCCCCCGAGCAACTCGCATGGGGACTGGCCTTTCCTGAGGCCACTAGAGCGGGTCCCTGAGGTCCCCGTCGTAGGTCGAGAGCACCTGCCGCAACTCGAGAAAATACAGGAGGTTCTCCCCTCTGGGCGAGATGAGGCCCATTTCCGCTGAGGCGTCTCGAGGCTAATCAATTCTAACATCTGGAACTTCCAAAGGGTCCTTCACACCCTTGCTGCAACTCAAGAAGTTCCCCGACATACCCGTCTCCACTTGAGAGGAAGCACGAGAGTCCCGGCCACATCCAGAAGAGACCCGTTTCCGTCTCATAGCTCGAGAGGAGGGATCCTTTCCCTGCGTGGTCGGGAAAAAATTCCCGGCAATTCCGTCGCATCTCAAGAGGAGGCGCTCTCCACAGGAAAGGCGAGAGGAACTCCAGGGTCATGCCACCATTCCCAGAGTCCCCCAGATGTCTCAGTCCATTCCAGTGAAACCTGTTTTCCCAGCACTGCCTCGACTTTCAAGCCGAGGATAGAGTCACACCACGGTGGCTCGTGGGACAGCCCTGTGGGAAAGCCTCGTGGGAAAGCCTCGTGGGAAAGTCTCGAGGTAAAGCCGCAGATCCCTTGATCCACGAGAAGGGAAGCGTGACACTGCTGATACAGCTTGGGAGGTAAGCGCACGTGCATGCCCCCACACGAGACGAGGACTGACTCCCAAGGGAGACTCCAGAAGTCCGCCGAGATCCATGTCAGCACTGGGGAGAAATCCTCAGGTTCCAGCACCGACCCCACACAATGATCTAGGCCCTGGCATCGACGGCAGAGCAATCCCGAGAGGCCCCCGAGCAACTCGCATGGGGACTGGCCTTTCCTGAGGCCACCAGAGCGGGTCCCTGAGGGCCGCGTCGTAAGTCGAGGGCACCTGCCGCAACTCGAGAAAATCCAGGAGGTTCTCCCCTCTAGGCGAGATGATGCCCATTTCCACAGAGGCGTCTCGAGGGTAATCACATCTAACCTCTGGAACTTCCAAAGGATCCTTCACACCTTTGCTGCAACTCAAGAAGTTCACCGACATACCCGTCTCCACTCGAGAGGAAGCACGAGAGTCCCGCCCACATGCACAGGACCCCCGTTTCCGCCTCATAGGACGAGAGGAGGAATCCTTTCCCTGCGTGGTGGGGAAAGAATTCCCGGCATTCCCGTCCCATCTCAAGAGGATGCGCTCTCCACAGGAAAGGCGGGAGGAACTCCAGGGTCGTGCCACCATTCCCAGAGTCTCCCAGATGTCTCAGTCCATTCCAGGGAAATCTGTTTTCCCTGCACTGCCTCGACTTTCAAGCCGAGGATCGACTCACACCACGGGGGCACGTGGGACAGCCCTGTGAGAAAGCCTCGTGGGAAAACCTCGTGGGAAAGCCTCGAGGGAAATCCACAGATGCCTTGATCCACTCGAAGGGAAGCGTGAAAATGCTGCTACAGCTCGGGAGGAAAGCGCACGTGCATGCCCCCACTCGAGCCGAGGTCTGACGCCCCTGGGGAGACTCCAGAAGTCCCCGAAGATCCATGTCGGCACTGGAGAGGAATCCTCAGGTTCCGGCACTGACTCCACACAAGGTCTTGCCCCGGCATCGACGGGAGAGGAATCCCGAGAAGCCCACGAGCAACTTGCATGAGGACTGGCCTTTCATGAGGCCACCAGAGCATATCTCTGAGGTCCAAGTCTTAAGTCGAGAGCTCCAGCTGCAACTCGAGAAAATCCAGGAGGTTCTCCCCTCCAGGCGAGATGTGGCCCATATCCGATGAGGCATCTCGAGGCTAATCAACAAGCGTCTGGAACTAACAAAGGGGCCCTCAAACCCTAGTTGCAACTCAAGAAGTTGCCCGAAATACCCCTCTCCACTCGAGAGGAAGCACGAGAGTCTTGCCCACACCCAGAGGAGCCCGTTTCCGCCTCATAGCTCGAGAGGAAGGATCCTTTCCCTGCGTTACCCGGAAAGAATTCCCGGCATTCCCCTTGCATCTCAAGAGGAGGCGCAACCACAGGAAAGGCGAGAGGAACTCCAGGGTCGTGCCACCATTCCCAGATCCCCCAGATGTCTCAGTCCATTCCAGGGAAACCTGTTTTCCCTACACTGCCTCGACTTTCAAGCCGAGCATCGACTCACTGCTTGGTGGCACGTGGAACAGCCCTGTGTGAAAGCCTCGTGGGAAAGCCTCGAGGGAAAGCCACAGATCCCTTGATCCACGCGAAGGGAAGAGTGACACTGCTGCTACAGCTCGGGAGGAAAGCGCACGTGCATGCCCCCACTCGAGACGAGGACTGACTGCCCTGGGTAGATTCCAGAAGTACCCCAGACCCATGTCGGCAGTGCAGAGGATTCCTCAGGTTCCGGCACCGATTCCACACAAGGTCTTAGGCCCCGGCATCGACGGGAGAGGAATCCCGAGAGGCCCCGAGAAACTAGCATGGGGACTGGCCTTTCCTGAGGCCAGCAGAGCGGGTCCCTGAGGTCCCCGTCGTAACTCGAGAGCACCTGCTGCAACTCGAGAAAATCCAGGAGGTTCTCCCCTCCAGGCGAGATGAGGCCCATTTCTGCTGAGGCGTGTCGAGGCTAATCACAACTAACCTCTGGAACATCCAAAGGTCCTTCACACCCTTGCTGCAACTCAAGAAGTTCCCCGACATACCCGTCTCCACTCGAGAGGAAGCACGAGAGTTCTGCCCACATCCAGAGGAGCCCCGTTTCCGCCTCCTAGCTCGAGAGGAGGGTTCCTTTCCCTGCGTGGTCAGGAAAGAATTCCTGGCGTTCCCGTCGCATCTCAAGAGGAGGCGCTCTGCACAGGAAAGGCGAGAGGAAGTCCAGGGTCGTGCCACCATTCCCAGAGTCCCCCAGATGTCTCAGTCCATTCCAGGGAAACCTGTTTTCCCTGCACTGCCTCGACTTTCAAGCCGAGGATCGACTCAAACCTCGGTGGCACGTGGGACAGCCCTGTGGGAAAGCCTCGAGGGAAAGACACAGATCCCTTGATCCACGCGAAGGGAAGCGTGACACTGCTGCCACAGCTCGGGAGGAAACCGCACGTGCATGCCACCACTTAGAGGAGGACTGACTCCCCTGGGGAGACTTCAGAATTACCCCAAGATCCATGTCAGCAATGGAGAGGAATTCTCAGGTTTTGCCACAGAGTACACATAAGATCTTAGGCCCCGGCTTTGACGGGAGAGGAAACCCGAGAGGCCCCCGAGCAACTCGCATGGGGACTGGCCTTTCGTGAGGCCACCAGAGCGGGTCCCTGAGGTCCCTGTCGTATGTCGAGAGCACCTGCCGCACTCGAGAAAATCCAGGAGGTTCTCCCCTCCAGGCGAGATGAGGCCCATTTCGCTGAAGCGTCTCGAGGCTAATCACACCTAACCTCTGGAAATTCCAAAGGGTCCTTCACACCCTTGCTGCATCTCAAGAAGTTCCCCGACATACCCGTCTCCACTCGAGAGGAAGTACGAGTGTCCCGCCCTCATCCAGAGGATCCCCATTTACACCTCCTAGTTCGAGAGAAGGGATCCTTTCCCTGCGTGTTCGGTAAAAAATTCTCGGTGCTTCCGTCGCAGCTCAAGAGGAGGCGCTCTCCCAGGAAAGGCGAGAGGAACTCCAGGGTCGTGCCACCATTCCCAGAGACCCCCAGATGTCTCAGTCCATTCCAGAGAAACCTGTTTTCCCGCACTGCCTCGACTTTCATGCCGAGGAACGACTCACACTACGGTGGCACGTGCTACAAACCTGTTGGAAGCCTCGTGGGAAAGCCTCGAGGGATAGCCACAGATACCTTGATCCACGGGAAGGGAAGCGTGAATCTGCTGCTTCCGCTCGGGAGGAAAGCGCACGTGCATGCCCCCACTCGAGACGACGAAAGACTCCCCTGGGGAGACTCCAGAAGTAGCCCAAGATCCATGTCAGCACTGGAGAGGAATCCTCAGGTTCCAGCACCGACTCCACACAAGGACTTAGGCCCCGGCATCGACGGGAGTGGAGTCCCGAGAGGACCCCGAGCAACTCGCATGGATACTGGCCTTTCCTGAGGCCACCAGAGCGGGTCCCTGAGGTCCCCATCGTAAGTCGAGAGCACCTGCCGCAACTAGAGAAAATCCAGGTGGTTTTCCCCTGAGGCGAGATGAGGCCCATTTCTGCTGAGGTGTCTCAAGGCTAATCACACCTAACCTCTGTAACTTCCAAAGGTTGATTCACACCCTTGCTGCAACTCAAGAAGTTCACCGACATACCCGTCTCTACTTGAGAGGAAGCACGAGAGTACCGCTCACATCCAGAGGAACCCCGTTTCCGCCTCCTAGCTCGAGAGGAGGGATCATTTCATTTCGTGGTCGGGAAAGAATACCCAGCGTTCCCGTCGCTTCTCAAGAGGAGGCGCTCTCCACAGGAAAGGCGAGAGGAACTCCACGGTGTTGCCACCATTCCCAGAGTCCCCCAGATGTCTCAGTCCATTCCAGGGAAACCTGTTTTCCCTGCACTGCCTCGACTTTCCAGCCAAGGATAGACTCACACCACGGTGGCACGTGGGACAGCCCTGTGGGAAAGTCTCGTGGGAAAGCCTTATGGGAAAGCCTCATGAGGAAGCCTCGAGGGAAAGCCACTGATCCCTTGATCCATGCGAAGGGAAGCGTGACACTGCTGCTACAGCTCGGGAGGAAAGCGCACGTGCATGCCCCCACTCGAGCCGAGGTCTGACGCCCCTGGGGAGACTCCAGAAGTCCCCGAAGATCCATGTCGGCACTGGAGAGGAATCCTCAGGTTCCGGCACTGACTCCACACAAGGTCTTGCCCCGGCATGGACGGGAGAGGAATCCCGAGAGGCCCCCGAGCAACTCGCATGGGGACTGGCCTTTAATGAGGCCACCAGAGCGGGTCCCTGAGGTCCCCGTCGTAAGTCGAGAGCACCTGCTGCAAGTCGAGAAAATCCAGGAGGTTCTCCCCTCCAGGCGAGATGAGGCCCATTTCCGCTGAGGCGTTCGAGGCTATTCACACCTAAACTCTGGAACTTCCAAAGGGTCGTTCACACCCTCGTTGCAACTCAAGAAGTTCCCGGACATTCCCGTCTCCACTCGAGAGGAAGCACGAGAGTCCCGGCCTCATCCAGAGGAGCCCCGTTTCCGTCTCCTAGCTCGAGAGGAGGGATCCTTTCCCTGCGTGTTCGGGAAAGAATTCCCGGCGTTCCCGTCGTTGCATCTCAAGAGGAGGCGCTCTCCACAGGAAAGGCGAGAGGAACTCCAAGGTCGTGCCACCATCCCAGAGCCAACCAGATGTCTCCGTCCATTCCAGGGAAACCTGTTTTCCAAGCACTGCCTCGACTTTCAAGCCGAGGATCGACTCACACCACGGTGGCACGTGGGACAGCCCTGTGGGAAAGCCTCGTGGGAAAGCCTCGAGGGAAAGCCCCTGATCCCTTGATCCACGGGAAGGGAAGCGTGACACTGCTGCTACAGCTCGGGAGGAAAGCGCATGTGAATGCCCCCTCTCGGGACGAGGACTGACTCCACTGGGGAGACTACAGAAGTACCCCAAGATCCATTTCAGCACTGGAGAGGAATGCTCAAGTTCCGGGACCGACTCCACACAAAATCTTAGGCCCCGGCATAGACGGGAGAGGAATCCCGAGAGGCCTCCGAGCAACTCGCATGGGGACAGGCCTTTCCTGAGGCCACCAGAGCGGGTCCCTGAGGTTCCCGTCGTAAGTTGAGAGCACCTGCCGAAACTCGAGAAAATCCAGGAGGTTCTCCCCTCCAGGCGAGATGAGGCCCATTTCCGCTGAGGCGTCTCGAGGCTAATCACACCTAAACTCTGGAACTTCCAAAGGGTCCTTCACACCCTTGCTGCAACTCAAGAAGTTCTGCAACATTCCCGACTCCACTCGAGAGGAAGCACGAGAGTCCCGCCCACATCCAGAGGAGCCCCGTTTCCGCCTCCTAGCTCGAGGGGAGGGATCCTTTCCCAGCGTGGTCGGGAAAGAATACCCGGCGTTCCCGTTGCATCTCAAGAGGAGGTGCTCTCCACAGGAAAGGCGAGAGGAACTCCAGGGTCGGGCCACCATTCCCAGAGTCCCCTGGATGTCTCAGTCCATTCCAGGGAAAACTGTTTTCCCAGCACTGCCTCGACTTTCAAGCCGAGGATTGACTCACACCACGGTGGCACTTGGGACAGCCCTGTGGGAAAGCCTCGTGGGAAAGCCTCGAGGGAAAGCCCCTGATCCCTTGATCCACGCGAAGGGAAGCGTGACACCTCTGCTACAACTCGGGAGGAAAGCGACGTGCATGCCCACACTCGAGACAAGGACTGACTCCCATGGGGAGACTCCAGAAGTACCCCAAGATACATGTCAGCACTGGAGAGGAATTCTCAGGTTCCGGCGCTGACTCCACACAAGGTTTTAGGCCCCAGCATCGACGGGAGAGGAAACCCTAGAGGCCCCCGAGAGGCCCCCGAGCAACTCGCATGGGGCCTGGCCTTTCCTGAGGGCCACCAGAGCGGGTCCCTGAGGTCCCCGTCGTAAGTCGAGGGCACCTGCCGCAACTCGAGAAATCCAGGAGGTTCTCCCCTCCAGGCGAGATGAGGCCCATTACCGCTGAGGCGTCTCGAGGCTAATCACACCTAACCTATGGAACTTACAAAGGGTCCTTCACGCCCTTGCTGCAACTCAAGAAGCTCCCCCACATACCCGTCTCCACTCGAGAGGAAGCCCGAGAGTCCCGCCCACATCCAGAGGAGCCCCGTTACTGCCTCCTAACTCGAGAGGAGGGATCCTTTCACTGAGTGGTCGGTCAAGTATTCCCGGAGTTCCCGTCTCATCTCAAGAGGAGGCGCTCTCCACAGGAAAGGCGAGAGGAACTCCAGATTCGTGCACCCATTCCCAGAGGCCCCCAGATGTCTCAGTCCATTCCATGGAAACCTGTTTCTCCTGCACTGCCTCAACTTTCTAGCCTAGGATCGACACACAACACGGTGGCACGTGGGACAGCCCTTTGGGAAAGTCTCGTGGGAAAGCCTCGTGGAAAAGACTCGTGGGAAAGCCTCGAGGGAAAGCCGCAGATACCTTGATCCACGCGAAGGGAAGCGTGACACTGCTGCTACAGCTCGGGAGGAAAGCGCACGTGCATGCCCCCACTCGAGATGAGGACTGACTCCCGTGGGGAGACTGGAGAAGTACCCCAAGATCCTTGTCAGCACTGCAAAGGAATCCTCAGTTTCCGGCACCGACACCACACAAGGTCTTAGGCCCTGGCATCGACGGGAGAGGAACCCCGAGAGGGCCCTGAGTAACTCGCATGGGGACTGGTCTTTCCTGAGGCCACCAGAGCGGGTCTCTGAGGTCCCTGTCGTAAGTCGAGAGCACCTGCCGCAACTCGAGAAAAATCCAGGAGGTTTCCCCTCCAGGCGAGATGAGGCCCATTTCCGCAGAGGCGACTCGAGGCTTATCACACCTGACCTCTGGAACTTCCAAAGGGTCCTTCACACCCTTGCTGCAACTCAAGAAGTTCCCCGACATACCGTCTCCACTCGAGAGGAAGCACGAGAGTCCCGCCCACATCCAGAGGAGCCCCGTTTCCGCCTCTAGCTCGAGAGGAGGGATCCTTTCCCTGCGTGGTCGGGAAAGAATTCCCGGAGTTCCGTCTCATCTCAAGAGGAGGCGCTCTCCACAGGAAAGACGAGAGGAACTCCAGGGCCTTGCCAGCATTCCAAGAGTCCCCCAGATGTCTAAGTCCATTCCAGAAGAAACTGTTTTCCCTGCACTGCCTCGACGTTCACGCCGAGGATCGACTCACACCACCGTGGCACGTGGGACAGCCCTGTTGGAAAGCCTCGTGGAAAGCCTCAATGGAAAGCACAGATCCCTTGATCCACACGTCGGCAAGCGTGACACTGCTGCTGCAGGTCGTGGAGGAAATGGCAGGTGCATGCCCCACACGACATGAGGACTGACGCCCCTGGTGAGACTCCAGAAGTACGGAAAGATTCATGTCAGCACTGGAGAGGCATCCTCAGGGTCTGCCCGACTCCCACACAAGGTCTTAGGCACCGCATCGATGGGAGAGGAATCCTAAAGGCCCCTGGTAACTCGCAGGGGACTGGCCTTTCCTGAGCCACCAGAGCGGGTCCCTGAGGACCCGTCGTAACTCGAGAGCACCTGCC
>NW_017215577.1:0-13809 GCF_001704415.2 Capra hircus
CTTGTTTTAATTGATATATAGAGCCTCGAGACGCTCACACAGACAGAAAAATAAAAAGGGCGCTCATCTCGCCTGGAGGGGAGAACGCTTCCTGGATTTTCTCGAGTTTCGCCAGGTGCACCTGCGACTGTACGAACGGGCACGCTTCAGGGACCGGTTGAACTTGAAGATGCCATCAGGTATATAAGGCAGCTCCCCATGCGAGTTTTGCTCGGCGGACCGTACAGGTCTTCACAGCGATTTCCTCTGCCGGGCGTTTCGATTTTGCATTTTGGCGTTTGCCTAGATAGCCTAAGATATTGTGTGGAGTGGGTACCGGACCTGAGGATTCCTCTCCAGTGCTTACGTGGATCTTGGGGTCTTCTGGAGTCTCCCAGGGGAGTCAGTCCTCGTCTCGAGTGGGAACATGCACTTGCGCTCTCCTCTCGAGCTGTAGCAGCAGTGTCGCGTTTCCATTCCCGTGGATCGAGGATCTGTGGCTTTCCATCGAGGTTTTCTCACGAGGCTTTCCCACGAGGCTTTCCCACAGGGCTGTCCCACGTGCCACCGTGGTGTGAGTCAATCCTCGTCTTGAAAGTGGACGCAGTGCAGGGAAAACAGGTTTCCCTGTAATGGACTAAGACATCTGGGGGACTCTGGAACGGTCGCACGACCCTGGAGTTCCTCTCGCCTTTCCTGTGGAGAGCGCCTGCTCTTGAGATGCGACGGGAACGCTGGGAATTATTTCCGGAGCAAAGCAGGGAAAGGATCCCTCTTCTCGAGCTAGGAGGCGAAACGGGGCTCCTCTGGATGTAGGCGGGACTCTCGTGCTTCGTCTCGAGTGGAGACGGGTATGTCGGGGAACTTCTTGAGTTTCAGCAAGGGTGTGAAGGACCCGTTGGAAGTTCCAAAGTTTAGGTGTGATTAGCCTCGAGACGCCTCTGCGGAAATGGGCCTCATCTCGCCTGGAGGGGAAACCTCCTTGATTTTCTCGAGTTGCGGCAGGTGCTCTCGACTTATGACGGGCCTAGGGACCCGCTCTGGTGGCCTCAGAAAGGAGAGTCCCCATGCCGAGTTTGCTCGTGTGCCTCTCGGGATTCCTCTCCCGGCGATGCGGGGCCTAAGACCTTGTGTGGAGTCAGTGCCGGAACCTGAGGATTCCTCTACAGTGCTGACATGGATCTTGGGGTACTTCTGGAGTCTCCCCAGGGGAGTCATTCCTCGTCTCGAGTGGGGGCATGCACGTGCGCTTTCCTCTCGTGCTGTAGCAGCAGTGTCGCGCTTCCATTCGCATGGATCAAGGGATCTGTGGCTTTCCCTCGAGCTTTCCCAAGAAGCTTTCCCACGAGGCTTTCCCAAGAGCTTTCCCACAGGGCTGTCCCAACGTGCCACCCGTGGTGTGAGTCGATCCTCGCTTGAAAGTCAAGGCAGTGCAGGGAAAACAGGTTTCCCTGGAATGGACTGAGACATCTGTGGGACTCTGGGAATGTGGCACGACCCTGGAGTTCCTAACGCCTTTCCTGTGGAGAGCGCCTCCACGTGAGATGCGACGGGAACGCCGGGAATTCTTTCCCGACAACGCAGGGAAAGGATCCCTCCTCTCGATCTAGGAGGCGGAAACGGGGCTCCTGTCGATGTGGGTGGGACTCTCGTGCTTCCTCTCGAGTGGAGACGGGTATGTCGGGGAACTTCTTGAGTTGCAGCAAGGGTGTGAAGGACCCTTTGGAAGTTCCAGAGTTTAGGTGTGATTAGCCTCGAGACCCCTCAGTGGAAATGAGCCTCATCTCGCTGGAGGGGAGAACCTCCTGTTTTTTCTCGAGTTGCGGCAGGTGCTCTCGACTTACGACGGGAACCTCACGGACCCGCTCTGGTGGCCTCATGAAAGGCCAGTCCCCATGCGAGTTGCTCGGGGCCTCTCGGGATTCCTCTCCCGTCGATGCTGGGACTAAGACCTAGTGTGGAGTCAGTGCTGGAACCTGAGGATTCCTCTCCAGTGCTGACATGGATCTTGGGGTACTTCTGGAGTCTCCCAGGGGAGTCAGTCCTCGTCTCGAGTGGGGGCATGCACGTGTGCTTTCCTCCCCAGCTGTAGCAGCAGTGTCACGCTTCCCTTCGCGTGGACCAAGGAATCAGGAGCTTTCCCTCGAGGCTTTCCAACGAGGCTTTCCCACGAGGCTTTCCCACAGGGCTGTCCCATGTGCCACCGTGGTGTGACTCGATCCTCGCTTGAAAGTCGAGGCAGTGCTGGGAAAACAAGTTTCCCTGAATGGACTGCGACATCTGGGGGACTCTGGGAACGTGGCACGATCCTGGAGTTCCTCTCGCGTTTCCTGTGGAGAGTGCCTCCTCTTGAGATGCGACGGGAAAGCCGGAATTCTTTCCCGACCACGCAGGGAAAGAATCCCTCCTCTCAGGCTAGGAGGTGGAAACGGGTTCCTCTGGATGTGGGCGGGACTCTCGCGATTCCTCTCGAGTGGAGACGGGTATGTCGGGGAACCTCTTGAGTTGCAGCAAGGGAGTGAAGGACCCTTTGGAAGTTCCAAAAGGTTAGGTGTGACTAGCCTCGAGACGCCTCAGCGGAAATGGGCCTCATCTCGCCTGGAGGGGAGAACCTCCTGTATTTTCTCGAGTTGCGGCAGGTGCTCTCGACTTACGACGGGGACCTCAGGGACCCGCTCTGGTGGCCTCAGGAAAGGCCAGTCCCCATGCGAGTTGCTCGGGGCCTCTCGTGATTCCTCTCCCGTCAATGCTGGCGCCTAAGACCTTGTATTGGGTCAGTGCCAGAACCTGAGGATTCCTCTCCAGTGCTGACATGGATCTTGGGGTGTTTCTGGAGTCTCCCCAGGGGAGTCAGTCCTCGTCTCGAGTGGGGGCATGGACGTGCCTTTTCCTCCCGAGCTTTAGCAGCAGTGGTCGTGCTTTCCTTCGCATGGATCAAGGCATCTGTGGCTTTCCCTCGAGGCTTTCCCACGAGGCTTTCCCACGAGGCTTTCCCACGAGGCTTTCCCACAGGGCTGTCCACGTGCCACAGTGGTGTGAGTCGATCCTCGGCTTGAAAGTCGAGGCAGTGCAGGGAAAAGAGGTTTCCCTGGAATGGACGGAGTCATCTGGGGGACTCTAGGAATGGTGGCACGACCCTGGAGTTCGTCTCGCCATTCCTGTGGAGAGCGTCTCCTCTTGAGATGCGACGGAAACGCCGGGAATTCTTTCCCGAGCACGCAGGGAAAGGATCCCTCCTCTCGAGGTAGGAGGCGGAAACGAGGCTACTGTCGATGTGGGTGGGACTTCGTGCTTCCTCTTGAGTGGAGACGGGTATGTCGGGGAACTTCTTCTGTTGCAGCAAGGGTTTGAAGGACCCTTTGGAAGTTCCAGATGTTAGATGTGATTAGCCTCGAGACGCCTCAGCGGAAATGGGCCTCATCTCGCCTGGAGGGGAGAACCTCCTGGATTTTCTCGAGTTGCGGCAGGTGCTCTGAACTTACGCCAGGGACCTCAGGGACCCGCTCTGGTGGCCTCAGGAAAGGCCAGTCCCCATTAGAGTTGCTCGAGGGCTCTCGAGATTCCTCTCCCGTCGATGCCGGGGCCTAAGACCTTGTGTCGAGTCGGTGCTGGAACCTGACGATTCTTCTCCAGTGCTGACATGAATCTTGAGGTACTTCTGGAGTCTCCCCAGGGGTGCCAGTCCTCGTCTCGAGTGGTGACATGCACGTGCGCTTTCCTCCCGAACTGTAGCAGCAGTGTCACGCTTCCCTTCGCGTGGATCAACGGATCAGGAGCTTTCCCACGAGGCATTCCCAAGAGGCTTTCCCACAGGGCTGTCCCACGTGCCACCGTGGTGTGAGTCGATCCTCGGCTTGAAAGTTGAGGCAGTGCAGGGAAATCAGGTTTCCCTGGAATGGACTGAGACATCTGGGGGACTCTGGAATGGTGGCACGACCCTGGAGTTCCTCTCGCCTTTCTTGTAGAGAGTGCCTCCTCTTGAGATGGGACGGGAACGCCGGGAATTCTTTCCCGACCACTCAGGGAAAGAATCCCACCTCTCGAGCTAGCAGGCGGAAACCTGGCTCCTCTGGAGGTGGGCGGGACTCTCGTGCTTCCTCCGAGTGGAGACGGGTATGTCAGGGAACTTCTTGAGTTGCAGCAAGGGTGTGAAAAACCCTTTGGAAGTTCCAGAGGTTAGGTGAATATCCTGGAGACGCCTCAGCGGAAATGGGCCTCATCTGGCCTGGAGGGGAGAACCTCCTGCATTTTCTCGAGTTGCGGCAGGTGCTCTCGACTTATGACGGGGACCTCAGGGACCCGCTCTGGTGGCCTCAGGAAAGGCCAGTCCCCATGCGAGTTGTTCAGGGGCCTCTCGGGATTCCTCTCCCATTAATGCTGGGGCCTAAGACCTTGTGTGGTGTCAGTGCCGGAACCTGAGGATTCCTCTCCAGTGATGACATGGATCTTGGTGTACTTCTGGAGTCTCCCAAGGGGAGTCAGTCCTCGTCTCGAGTAGGGGCATGCACGTGCGCTTTCCTTTCGAGCTGTAGCAGCAGAGTCACGCTTCCCTTCGCGTGGATCAAGTCATCAGGGGCTTTTCCTCGAGGCTTTCCCACGACGCTTTCCCACGAGGCTTTCACACAGGGCTGTCCCACGTGCCACCGTTGTGTGAGCCGATCCTCGGCTTGAAAGTCGAGGCAGTACAGGCAAAACAGGTTTCCCTGGAATGGACTGAGACATCTGGGGCACTCTGGGAATGCTGGCATGACCCCGGAGTTCCTCTCGCCTTTCCTGCGGAGAGCGCCTCCTCTTGAGTTGCGACAGGAACGCCGGGAATTCTTTCTCGAGCACGCAGGGAAAGGATCCGTCCTCTCGAGCTAGGAGGCGGAAACGGGGCTCCTCTGGATGTGGGCGGGACTCTCGTTCTTCCTCTCTAGTGGAGTCGGGTATGTCGTGGAACTTCTTGAGTTGCAGCATGGGTGTGAAGGACCCTTTGGAAGTTCCAGAGTTTAGGTGTGATTAGCCTCGAGACGCCTCAGCGGAAATGGGCCTCATCTCGACTGGAGGGGAGAACCTCCTGGATTTTCTCGAGTTGCGGCAGGTGCTCTCGACTTACGTCGGGGACCTCAGGGACCCTCTCTGGTGGCCTCAGGAAAGGCCAGTCCCCATGCGAGTTTCTCGGTGGCCTCTCGGGGGCCTCTCGGGTTTCCTCTCCAGTCGATATCGGGCCTAAGACCTTGTGTGGAGTCGCTACCAGACCTGAGGTTTCCTCTCCAGTTCTGACATGGATCTTGGGGTACTTCTGGAGTCTCCCCAGCGGAAGTCAGTCCTCGTCTCGAGTGGGGGCATGCACGTGCGATTTCCTCCCGAGCTGTAGCCGCACTGTCACCCTTTCCTTCACGTGGAACAAGGGATCTGTAGCATTCCCTCGAGGCTTTCCCACGAGGCTTTCCCACGAGGCTTTCCCACAGGGCTGTCCCACGTGCCACCGTGGTGTGAGTCTATCCTTGGCTTGAAAGTCAAAACAGTGCAGAGAAAACAGGTTTCCCTGGAATGGACTGAGACATCTGGGGGACTCTGGGAATGCTGGCATGACCCCGGAGTTCCTCTCGCCTTTCCTGTGGAGAGCGCCTCCTCTTGAGTTGCGACAGGAACGCCGGGAATTCTTTCTCGAGCACGCAGGGAAAGGATCCCTCCTCTCGAGTTAGGAGGTGGAAACGGGGCTCCTCTGGATGTGGTCGGGATTCTCGTGCTTCCTCTCGAGTGGAGACGGGTATGTCAGGGAACTTCTTGAGTTGCAGCAAAGGTGTGAAGGATCCTTTGGAAGTTCCAGAGGTCAGGTGTGATTAGCCTCAGGACGCCTCAGCGGAAATGGGCCTCATCTCGCCTGGAGGGCAGAAACCTCTTGGATTTTCTCGAGTTGTGTCAGGTGCACTGGACTTACGACGGGGACCTCAGGGACGCGCCCTGGAGGCATCGGTAAAGGAAATTTCCTTGCGAGTTACTCGGGGGCGTCTCGGGATTCCTCTCCCGTCAATGCCGGGGCCTAAGACCTTGTGTGGAGTCGGTGCCAGGACCTGAGGATTCCGCTCCAGTGCTGACATGGATCTTTGGGTACTTCTGGAATCTCCCCAGGGAAGTCAATCCTCGTCTCGAGTTGGGTCATGCACGTGCCCTTTACTCCCGAGCTGTAGCAGCAATGTCACGCTTCCCTTCGCGTGGAACAAGGGATCTGGGGCATTCCCTCCAGGCTTTCCCAAAAGGCTTTCCCCCTGAGGCTTTCCCACAGGGCTGTCCCACGTGCCACCGTGTTGTGAGTCGATCCTCGGCTTGAAAGTCGAGGCAGTGCAGGGAAAACTGGTTTTCCCTGGAATGGACTGAGGCATCTGGGGGACTCTGGGAATGGTGGCACGTCCCTGGAGTTCCTCTCGCCTTTCCTGTGGAGAGCGCCTCCACTTGAGATGCGATGGGAACGCCGGGAATTCTTTCCCGACAACGCGGGGAAAGGATCCGTCCTCTCAAGCTAGGAGGCGGAAACGGGGCTCCTCTGGATGTGGGCGGGACTCTCGTGCTTCCTCTCTAGTGGAGTCGGGTATGTCGTGGAACTTCTTGAGTTGCAGCATGGGTGTGAAGGACCCTTTGGAAGTTCCAGAGTTTAGGTGTGATTAGCCTCGAGACGCATCAGCGGAAATGGGCCTCATCTCGCCTGGAGGGGAGAACCTCCTGGATTTTCTCGAGTTGCGGCAGGTGCTCTCGACTTACGTCGGGGACCTCAGGGACCCTCTCTGGTGGCCTCAGGACAGGCCAGTCCCCATGCGAGTTACTCGGTGGCCTCTCGGGGGCCTCTCGGGTTTCCTCTCCCGTCGATGCTGGGGCCTAAGACCTTGTGTAGAGTCAGTGCCGGAACCTGAGGAATCCTCTCCAGTGCTGACATGGATCTTGGGGTACGTCTGGAGTCTCCCCAGGGGAGTCAGTCCTCGTCTCGAGTGGGGGCATGCACATGCGCTTTCCTCCTCAGCTGTAGCAGCAGTGTCACGCTTCCCTTCGAGTGGATCAAGGGATCTGTGGCTTTCCCTCGAGGCTTTCCCACGAGGTTTTCCCACGAGGCTTTCCCACAGGGCTGTCCACGTGCCACCGTGGTTTGAGTCGATCCTCGGCTTGAAAGTTGAGGCAGTGCAGGGAATACAGGTTTCCCTGGAATGGACTGAGATATCTGGGCGACTCTGGGAATGGTGGCACGACCCTGGAGTTCCTCTCGCCTTTCCTGTGGAGAGCGCCTCCTCTTGAGATGCGACGGGAACGCCGGGAATTCTTTCCCGACCACGCAGAAAAGGATCCCACCTCTCGAGCTAGGAGGCGGAAACGGGGCTCCTCTGGATGTGGGCGGGACTCTCGTGCTTCCTCTCTAGTGGAGTCGGGTATGTCGTGGAACTTCTTGAGTTGCCAGCAATGGGTGTGAAGGACCCTTTGGGAAGTTCCAGAGTTTAGGTGTGATTAGCCTCGAGACGCCTCAGCGGAAATGGCCCTCATCTCGCCTGGAGGGGAGAACCTCCTGGAATTTTCTCGAGTTAAGGGCAGGTGCTCTCGACTTACGACGGGGACCTCAGGGACCCGCTCTGGTGGCCTCAGGAAAGGCCAGTCCCCTTGCGAGTTGCTCGGGGGCCTCTCGGGGGTCTCTCGGGATTCCTCTCCAGTCGATATCGGGGCCGAAGACCTTGTGTGGAGTCGGTGCCAGACCTGAGGTTTCCTCTCCAGTTCTGACATGGATCTTGGGGTACTTCTGGAGTCTCCCCAGCGGAGTCAGTCCTCGTCTCGAGTGGGGGCATGCACGTGCGATTTCCTCCCGAGCTGTAGCCGCAGTATCACCCTTTCCTTCACGTGGAACAAGGGATCTGTGGCATTCCCTCGAGGCTTTCCCACGAGGCTTTCCCACGAGGCTTTCCCACAGGGCTGTCCCACGTGCCACCGTGGTGTGAGTCGATCCTCGGCTTGAACGTTGAGGCAGTGCAGGGAATAACAGGTTTCGCTGGAATGGACTGAGACATCTGGGCGACTCTGGGAATGGTGGCACGACCCCGGAGTTCCTCTCGCCTTTCCTATGGAGAGCGCCTCCTCTTGAGTTGCGACAGGAACACCGGGAATTCTTTCTCGAGCACGCAGGGAAAGGATTCCTCCTCTCGAGTTAGGAGGTGGAAACGGGGCTCCTCTGGATGTGGTCGGGACTCTCGTGCTTCCTCTCGAGTGGAGACGGGTATGTCAGGGAACTTCTTGAGTTGCAGCAAAGGTGTGAAGGATCCTTTGGAAGTTCCAGAGGTCAGGTGTGATTAGCCTCAGGACGCCTCAGCGGAAATGGGCCTCATCTCGCCTGGAGGGCAGAACCTCTTGAATTTTCTCGAGTTGTGTCAGGTGCACTGGACTTACGACGGGGACCTCAGGGACACGCCCTGGTGGCATCGGTAAAGGAAATTTCCTTGCGAGTTACTCGGGGGCGTCTCGGGATTCCTCTCCCGTCGATGCCGGGGCCTAAGACCTTGTGTGGAGTCGGTGCCAGGACCTGAGGATTCCTCTCCAGTGCTGACATGGATCTTTGGGTACTTCTGGAATCTCCCCAGGGAAGTCAATCCTCGTCTCGAGTTGGGTCATGCACGTGCCCTTTACTCCCGAGCTGTAGCAGCAATATCACGCTTCCCTTCGCGTGGAACAAGGGATCTGGGGCATTCCCTCCAGGCTTTCCCAAAAGGCTTTCCCCTGAGGCTTTCCCACAGGGCTGTCCCACGTGCCACCGTGTTGTGAGTCAATCCTCGGCTTGAAAGTCGAGGCAGTGCAGGGAAAACTGGTTTCCCTGGAATGGACTGAGGCATCTGGGGGACTCTGGGAATGGTGGCACGTCCCTGGAGTTCCTCTCGCTTTTCCTGTGGAGAGCGCCTCCACTTGAGATGCAATGGGAAGGCCGGGAATTCTTTCCCGACAACGCGGGGAAAGGATCCGTCCTCTCGAGCTAGGAGGCGGAAACGGGGCTCCTCTGGATGTGGGCGGGACTCTCGTTCTTCCTCTCTAGTGGAGTCGGGTATGTCGTGGAACTTCTTGAGTTGCAGCATGGGTGTGAAGGACCCTTTGGAAGTTCCAGAGTTTAGGTGTGATTAGCCTCGAGACGCCTCAGCGGAAATGGGCCTCATCTCGCCTGGAGGGGAGAATCTCCTGGATTTTCACGAGTTGCGGCAGGTGCTCTCGACTTACGTCGGGGACCTCAGGGACCCTCTCTGGGTGGCCTCAGGAAAGGCCAGTCCCCATGCGAGTTTCTCGTGGCCTCTCGGGGGCCTCTCGGGTTTCCTCTCCTGTCGATGCTGGGGCCTAAGACCTTGTGTGGAGTCAGTGCCGGAACGTGAGGATTCCTCTCCAGTGCTGACATGGATCTTGGGGTACGTCTGGAGTCTCCCCAGGGGAGTCAGTCCTCGTCTCGAGTGGGGGCATGCACATGCGCTTTCCTCCCCAGCTTTAGCAGCAGTGTCACGCTTCCCTTTGAGTGGATCAAGGGATCTGTGGCTTTCCCTCGAGGCTTTCCCACGAGGCTTTCCCACGAAGCTTTCCCACAGGGCTGTCCGACGTGCCACCGTGGTGTGAGTCGATCCTCGGCTTGAAAGTCGAGGCAGTGCAGGGAAAAAAGGTTTCCCTGGAATGGACTGAGACATCCAGGGGACTCTGGAATGGTGGCACGACCCTGGAGTTCCTCTCGCCTTTCCTGTGGAGAGCGCCTCCTCTTGAGATGTGACGGGAACGCCGGGAATTCTTTCCCGACCATGCAGGGAAAGGATCCCTCCTCTCGGGCTAGGAGGTGGAAACGGGCTCCTCTGGATGTGGGCGGGACTCTGTGCTTCCTCTCGAGTGGAGACGTGGTATGTCGGGGAACTTCTTGAGTTGCAGCAAGGGTGTGAAGGACCCTTTGGAAGTTCCAGATGTTAGGTGTGATTAGCCTCGAGATGCCTCAGCGGAAATGGGCCTCATCTCGCCTGGATGGGAGAACCTCCTGGATTTTCTCGAGTTGCGGCAGGTGCTCTCGACTTACGACTGGGACCTCAGGGACCCGCTCTGGTGGCCTCAGGAAAGGCCAGTACCCATGCAGTTGCTCGGGGGCTCTCGGGGATTCCTCTCCCGTCGATGCCGGGGCCTGAGACCTTGTGTGAGTCTGGTGGCCGGAACCTGAGGATTCCTCTCCAGTGCTGACATGGATCTTGGGTACTTCTGGAGTCTCCCAGGGGAGTCATTCCTCGTCGCGAGAGGGGACAATGCACGTGTGTTTTCCTCCTGAGTGTAGCAGCAGTGTCTCGCTTCCTTCGCGTGGATCAATGGGATCTGTGGCTTTCCCTCCGAGGCTTTCCAGGAGAGATTCCCACGAGGCTTTCCCAAAGGGCTGTCCACAGTGCCACCGTAGGTGTGAGTCTGATCCTCGAGCTTGAAAGTCGAGGCAGTGCAGGGAAAACAGGTTTCCGCTGGAATGGACATGAGACATCTGGGGGAGTGTGGGAACTGGTGGCACGAACCTGGAGTTCTTCTCGCGTTTCCTAGTGGTGAGCGCCTCCTCTTGAGATGCGACGGGAACGCCGGGAATTCTTTCCCGACCACGCAGGGAAAGGATCACCTCCTCTAGAGCTATGGAGGCGGAAACAGGGGCTCCTCTGGATGTGGGGGGGACTCTCGTCTTCTTCTCGAGTGGAGTCGGGTATGTCGGGGAACTTCTTGGCTTGCAGCAAGGGTGTTAAGGATCCCTTGGGAAATTCCAGCGTTTAGGTGTGATTAGCCTAGAGGAGCCTCATCCGGAAAAGGGCCTCATCTCGCCTGGAGGGGAGAACCTCCTGGATTTTCTCGAGTTGCGGCAGGTGCTCTCGACTTATGACGGGGACCTCAGGGACCCGCTCTGGTGGACTCAGGAAAGGCCAGTCCACATGCGCGTTGCTCAGGGGGCCTCTCGGGATTCCTCTCCGTCGATGCCAGGGGCCTAGCACCTTGTGTGATTTCAGTGCCGGAACCTTGAGGATTACTCTCCAGTGCTGACATGGTATCTTGGGGTACTTCTGGAGTCTCCCCAGGGGAGTCAGTCCTCGTCTCGAGTGGGGGCATGCACGTGGGATTTCCTCCAGAGCTGTAGCAGCAGTGTCAGCGCTTCCCTTCGGGTGGATCAAGGGATCTGTGGCTTTCCCTAGAGACTTTCCCACGAGGCATTCCCATGGGGCTTTCCACGAGGCTTTCCCACAGGGCTGTCCACGTACCACCGTGGTGTGAGTCGATCCTCGGCTGAAAGTCGAGGCAGTGCAGGGAAAACAGGTTTCCCTGGAATGGACTGAGACATCTGGGGACTCTGGAATGGTGACACGACCCTGGAGTTCCTCTCGCCTTTCCTGTGGAGAGCGCCTCCTCTTGAGATGCGACGGAATGCCGGGAATTCTTTCCCAACCACGCAGGGAAAGGATCCCTCCTCTCGAGCTAGAGGCGGAACGGGGCTCCTCTGGATGTGGGCGGACTCTCGTGCTTCCTCTCGAGTGGAGACGGGTATGTCGGGAACTTCTTGAGTTGCAGCAAGGGTGTGAAGGACCCTTTGGAAGTTCCAGAGTTAGGTGTGATTAGCCTCGAGACGCCTCAGCGAAATGGGCCTCATCTCGCCTGGAGGGAGAACCTCCTGGATTTTCTCGAGTTGCGGCAGGTGCTCTCGACTTACGACGGGGACCTCAGGGACCCGCTCTGGTGGCCTCAGGAAAGGCCAGTCCCCATGCGAGTTTGCTCGGGGGCCTCGGGATTCCTCTCCCGTCGATGCCGGGGCCTAAGACCTTGTGTGGAGTCGGTGCGGAAACTGAGAATTCCTCTCAGTGCTGACATGTCTTGGGGTACTTCTGAAGTCTCCCAGGGGAGTGAGTCCTCGTCTCAGTGGGGCATGCACGTGCGCTTTCCTCCGAGCTGTAGCAGCAGTGTCACGCTTCCTTCCGTGGATCAAGGATCTATGGCATTCCCTCGAGGCTTTCCACGAGGCTTTCCCCTCAACGAGGCTTTCCCACAGGGTGTCCCACGTGCCACCGTGGTGTCATTCGATCCTCGGCTTGAAAGTCGAGGCAGTGCCGGGAAACAGGTTTCCCTGGAATGGACTGAGACATCTGGGGGACTCTGGGAATGGTGGCACGACCCTGGAGTTCCTCTCGCCTTTCCTGTGGAGAGCGCCTCCTCTTGAGATGACGGGAACCGGGAATTCTTTTCCGAACACGCAGGGAAAGGATCCTCCTGTCGAGCTAGGAGGCGGAAACAGGGCTCCTCTGGATGTGGGCGGACTCTCGTGCTTCCTCTCGAGTGGAGACGGTATGTCAGGGAACTTCTTGAGTTGCAGCAAGGGTGTGAAGGGACCCTTTGGAAGGTCCAGAGGTTAGGTGTGATTAGCCTCGAGCGCCTCTGTGGAAATGGGCCTCATCTCGTCTGAAGGAAGAACCTCCTGGATTTTCTCGAGTTGTGGCAGGTGCTCTTGCTTAGACGGGGACTCAGGGACTCGCTCTGGTGGCTCAGGAAGGCCAGTCCCATGCGAGTTGCTCGGGGGCCTCTCGGGATTTCCTCCCATCATGCCTGGGCCTAAGCCTTGTGTGAGTCGGTGCCGGACCTGAGGATTCCTCTCCATTGCTGACATGGATCTTGGGTACTTCTGGAGTCTCCCAGGTGAGTCAGTCCTCGTCTCGAGTGGGGCGCATGCACATGCGCTTACCTCCCGAGCCGTAGAAGCAGTGTCACGCTTCCCTTCCCCGTGGATCATAGGATCTGTGGCTTTCCCTAGAGGCTTTCCCATGAGGCTTTCCCACGACGCTTTCCCACCAGGCTTTCCAACGAGGCTTTCCCCCAGTGATGTCCACGTGCCACTGTGGTGTCAGTCGATCCTCGGTTTGAAAGTCGAGGCAGTGCCAGGGAAACAGGCTTCCCTGGAATGGACTGAGACATCTGGGGGACTCTGGGAATGGTGACAGGACCCTGGAGTTCCTATCGCCTTTCCTCTGGAAGCACCCCCTCTTGATATGTGACGGGAACGCCGGGAATTCTTTCCGACAACGCAGGTAATGGATCCCTCCTCTCGAGAAGGAGACGGAAACGGGGGCTCCACTGGATGTGGGCAGGACAGGTCGTGCCACGATTCCCAGAGTCCCCCACTCAGGTCTCAGTCCATTCCAGGGAAAACTCTGTTTTACCATGCACTGGCCATCGACTTTCAAGCCGAGACGGTACATCACACGAACGTGCGCTGGGCAGCTTTGCGGCAAGCCCGTCGTGGGAAAGCCTCTATGGAGAAAGCCTCAGGCGAAAGCCACAGATCCTTATCCCACGCGAATGGAAGCCTGACACTGCTAGCTACAGAGCATAGGGATAAGCGCACGTGCAATGCCCGCATCGAGACGAGCGAATGACTCCCCGTGGGGAGACTCCAGAAGTACCCAAGATCCATGTCAGCCACTTGTGAGAGGAAATCCTCAGGTTCCGGCACTGCCACTCCACACGGTTCGTAGCCCCCGGCATCGACGCGGAGATGGAATATCCGAGAGTCGCACGCAGGCAACTCGCATAGGGATCATGGCCTTTCCGAGGCCACCAAAGCACCGGTCCCTGAGGTCCCCGGTCGTAGAGTCGAAGAGCACTTGTTCGCAACTCGAGAAAATCAGGAGCGTTCTTCCCTCCAGGCGAGATGAGGCCCATCTTGCGCGCGTTCGAGGGCGGCTAATGCACACCTAACTCTGGAAAACTTCAACGATGGTTCCTACACTTCCTTGCTGATACAACTTCAAGAATTCCCCGACATACCCTGTCTCCACTCGAGCAGGAAGCACGCAGCAG
>NW_017215578.1:0-13809 GCF_001704415.2 Capra hircus
CGGATTCCCTCTCCCGTCGATGCCGGGGCCTAAGATCTTGTGTGGAGTCGGTGCCAGAACCTGAGGATTCCTCTCCAGTGCTGACATGGATCTTGGGGTACTTCTGGAGTCTCCCCAGGGGAGTCAGTCCTCGTCTCGAGTGGGGGCCTGCACGTGCGCTTTCTCTCGAGCTGTAGCAGCAGTGTCACGCTTCCCTTCGCGTGGATGGATCTGTGGCTTTCCCTCGAGGCTTTCCCACGAGGCTTTCCAACGAGGCTTTCCCACAGGGGCTGTCCCACGTGCCACCGTGGTGTGATTCGATCCTCGGCTTGAAAGCCGAGGCAGTGCAGGGAAAACAGGTTTCCCTGGAATGGACTGAGACATCTGCGGGACTCTGGGAATGGTGGCACGACTCTTGAGTCCGTCTCGCCTTTCAGGTGGAGAGCGCCTCCTCTTGAGATGCACGGGAATGCCGGGAATTCTTTCCCGACCCTGCAGGAAAGGATCCCACCTCTCGAGCTAGGAGGCGGTAACGGGGCTCCTCTGGATGTGGGCGGGACCCTCGTGCTTCCTCTCGAGTGGAGACGGGTATATCGGGAACTTGTTGAGTTGCAGGAAGGGTGTGAAGGACCCTTTGGAAGTTCCAGAGGGTAGGTGTGATTAGCCTCGAGACGCCTCAGCAGAAAGGAGCCTCACCTCGCCTGGAGGGGAGAACCTCCTGGATTTTCTCGAGTTGCTGCAGGTGCTCTCGACATACGACGGGTATCTCAGGGACCCGCTCTGGTGGCCTCAGGATAGGTCCGTCCCACAGCGCGT
The DNA here is from genome assembly GCF_001704415.2 of Capra hircus. Taxonomy (NCBI): domain Eukaryota; kingdom Metazoa; phylum Chordata; class Mammalia; order Artiodactyla; family Bovidae; genus Capra; species Capra hircus. The sequence continues at coordinate 796 of NW_017215578.1, forward strand.
TATCTCGGGGGCCTCTCGGGATGCCTCTCCCATTGATGCCGGGACGTAAGACCTTGTGTGGAGTCGGTGCCTGAACCTGAGGATTCCTCTCCAGTGCTGACATGGATCTTGGGTTACTTCTGGAGTCTCCCCAGGGGAGTCAGTCCTCGTCTCGAGTGGGGGCATGCACGTGCGCTTTTCTCCCGAGCTGTAGCCAGCAGTGTCACGCTTCCCTTCGCGTGGATCAAGGGATCTGTGGATTTCCCTCGAGGTCTTTCCCACGAGGCTTTCCCACGAGGCTTTCCCACGAGGCTGTCCCACAGGGTTGACCACGTGTCACCGTTGGTGTTAGTCGATCCTCGGCTTGAAAGTCGAGGCAGTGCAGGGAAAACAGGTTTTCCCTGGAATGGACTGAGACATCTGGGGGACTCTCGGAATGGTGGCCGACCCTGGAGTTCCCTCTCGCCTTTCAGGTGGAGAGCGCCTCCTCTTGAGTTGCAACCGGGAACGCCGGGAATTCTTTCCCGACCACGCAGGGAAAGGATCCCTCCTCTCGAGCTATGAGGCGGAAACGGGGCTCCTCTGGATGTGGGCGGGACACTCTTACTTCCTCTCGAGTGGAGACGGGTATGTCGGGGAACTTCTTGAGTTGCAGCAAGGATGTGAAGGACCCTTTGTAAGGTCCAGAGGTTAGGTGTGATTAGCCTTGAGACACCTCAGCGGAAATGGTCCTCATCTCGCCTGGATGGGAGAACCTCCTGGATTTTCTCAAGTTGCGGCAGGTGCTCTAGACTACGACGGGGCCCTCAGGGACCCGCTCTGGTGGCCTCAGGAAAGGCCAGTCCCCATGCAAGTTGCACGGGGACCTCTCGGGATTCCTCTCCCTTCGATACCCAGGGCCTAAGACCTTGTGTGGAGTCGGTGCCGGAACCTGAGGATTCCTCTCCAGGGCTGACATGGATCTTGGGGTACTTCTGTAGTCTCCCCAGGGGAGTCAGTCCTGGTCTCGAGTGTGGGCATGCAAGTGCGCTTTCCTCCCGAGCTGTAGCAGCAGTGTCACGCTTCCCTTCACTTGGATCAAGGGACATGTGGCTTTCCCTCGAGGCTATCCCATGAGGCTTTCCCACGAGGCTTTCCCAAAGGGTTGTCCCACGTGCCACCATGGTTTGAGTCGATTCTCGGCTTGAAAGTCGAGGCGGTGCAGGGAAAACAGGTTTCCCTGGAATAGACTGAAATATCTGGGGGACTGTGGGAATGGTGGCATGACCCTGGAGTTCCTCTCGGCTTTCCTGTGGAGAGCGCCTCCTCTTGAGATGCGACGGAAACACTGGGAATTCTTTCCCGACGACGCAGGAAAAGGATCCCTCTTCTCCAGCTAGGAGGCGGAAACGGGGCTGCTCTTGATTGGGCGGGACTCTTGTGCTTCCTCTTGAGTGGAGACGGGTATGTCGGGGAACTTCTTGAGTTGTAGCAAGGGTGTGAAGGCCCCTTTGTAAGTTCCAGAGGTTAGGTGTGATTAGCCTGGGGACGCCTCAGAGGAAATGGGCTTCATCTCGCCTGGAGGGCAGAACCTCCTGCATTTTCTCGAGTTGGTGCAGGTGTTCTCCCGTTATGACGCGGACCTCAGGGACCCGCTCTGGTGGCCTCAGGAAAGGCCAGTCCCCATGCAAGTTGCACGCGACCTCTCGGGATTCCTCTCCCGTCGGTGCCGGGGCCTAAGAAATTGTGTGGAGTCGGTGCCGAAACCTGAGGATTCCTCTCCAGGGCTGACATGGATCTTGGGGTACTTCTGGAGTCTCCCCAGGGGAGTCAGTCCTGGTCTCGAGTGTGGGCATGCAAGTCCGCTTTCCTCCCGAGCTGTAGCAGCAGTGTCACGCTTCCCTTCGCGTGGATCAAGGGTTCTGTGGCTTTCCCTCGAGGCTTTCCCACGAGACTTTCCCACGAGGCTTTCCCACTGGGCTGTCCCACGTGCCACCAACGTGTGAGTCGATCCTTGGCTTGAAAGTCGAGGCAGTGCACGGAAAACAGGTTTCCCTGGAATGGACTGAGACATCTGGTGGACTCTGGGAATGGTGGCACGACCCGGGAGTTCCTCTTGCCTTTCCGGTGGAGAGCGCCTCCTCTTGAGATGCGACGGGAACGCCGGGAATTCTTTCCCGACCACGCAGGGAAAGATCCCTCCTCTCGAACTATGAGACGGAAACGGGGCTCCTCTGGATGTGGGCGGGACTGTCGTGCTTCCTCTCGAGTGGAGACGGGTATGTCGGGCAACTTCTTGAGTTGCAGCAAGGGTGTGAAGGACCCTTTGGAAATTCAAGAGGTTAGGTGTGATTAGCGTCGAATCGCCTCAGCAGAAATGGGCCTAATCTCGCCTGGAAGGGAGAACCTCCTGGATTTTCTCGAGTTCGGCTGGTGCTCTCGACTAACGACGGGGACCTCAGGGACCCGCTCTGGTGGCCTCAGGAAAGGCCAGTCCCCATGCGAGTTGCTCGGGGGCCTCTCGGGATTCCTCTCCCTTCGATGCCGGGCCTTTAGACCTTGTTTGGAGTCGGTGCCGGAACCTGAGGATTCCTCTCCAGTGCTGACATGGATTCTGGGGTACTTCTGGAGTCTTCCCAGGGGAGTCAGTCCACGTCTCGAGTGGGGGCATGCACGTGCGCTTTTCCTCCCGAGCTGTAGCAGCATTGTCACCCTTCCCTTTGCGTGGATCAAGGGATCTGTGGCTTTTCCTCAACGCTTTCCAACGAGGCTTTCCCACGAGGCTTTCCCACAGGGCTGTCCCACGTGCCATCATGGTGTGAGTGGATCCTCGGCTTGAAAGTCTAGGCAGTGCAGGGAAAACAGGTTTCCCTGGAATGGACTGAGACATCTGGGGGACTCTGGGAATGGTGGCACGACCCTGGAGTTCCTCTCGCCTTTCCTGTGGACAGCGCCTCCTCTTGAGATGCGACAGGAACGCCGGGAATTCTTTCCCGAGCACGCAGAAAAGAATCCCTCCTCTCGAACTTGGAGGCGGAAACTGGGGCTCCTCTGGATGTGGCCGGGACTCTCGTGCTTCCTCTCGAGTGGAGACGGGTATGTTGGGGAACTTCTTGAGTTGCAGCAAGGGTGTGAAGGATCCTTTGGAATTCCAGAGGTTAGGTGTGTTTAGAGTCGAGACGCCTTAGCGGAAATGGGCCTCATCTCCCCTGGATGGGAGAATCTCCTGGATTTTTTCGAGTTGTGGTACTTGCTCTCGCCTTACGACGGGGACCACTGGGACCCGCTCTGGTGGTCCTCAGGAAAGGCCAGTCCCCATGCGAGTTGCTCGGGGGCCTCTCGGGATTCCTCTCCCGTCGATGCCAGGGCCTAAGACCTTGTGTGGATTCGGTGCCTGCCGGGGTCCACCCCCAGTGGATCCAGGTAATTCGAAGGGTAGACAGCGTTGGCTTGGAAAGACTTGTTTGTTTATTAATGTAAGATTAGATTAAGAAACTATAGTGTAGTAAGAAGATTAAGTGGAGGAAGAGGGCTGAATAGCTTGGTTTACGTGGAAGGCCAATAAAATTCCAGACAAGGAATTTGCACCATCTACGTTGGGCCACCGGCGCCCGCTTGAATATCTAAGGGTGCCTCGCCTTAAGCTCCCTTTCGTGCGGGTCTTAACAGCCGGGGCAAGTAAGTAGACCTGGCGAGCCTCCGCGCCCCAGATGGAGATTCAGCCTGAAGTTAAAGTAAAGAGCAGAGAGAGGGAAGGGGAGAGAAGAAGAGAGAGAGAGAGACATGGGGGGAGCCAGAGTCCCAAGAAACCAGGCCGAGAGACTAGTTCGAGAAACTGGCCCCCATCCTTTATTGTTCAGAAGGCCTTTTATACTTTTGATAAAACACGGAGATCATTGGGTAACACAAAATTATGTAGCGTTCGCAACCCAGATTCTTTCCGTATATCATTTTGTATACAAAAGGTCTCAGGTGATTTACATTATCTTTTGGCCAAGAGGCTTGTTAACACTTTTTGGCTCTCTTCCTTAATGAATGATAATTTTGTTTCCCCTGAAGTGTTTTTTTTTTTTTAATCTGCATCTCCTTAAAGCATTAAAGTTACATCTCTATAGAACAAAGGTGCAGTGGGATATAACAAAGAAGGTACTTAACTCAAAGATCTAATGTTGCTAATACCAGGTCTACTACTTGTTTTTCTATATACCAACTATATCTAAAAATAAAGGATATGAAAATTTAGCAGCAAGCATTGACCCAAAAAATGAAACCTTTAATCAGTCCTATTCTAAAGATTTTGACTCCTCGGAAGCTCCTACATTCCTAGGATGTTTTAAGCTTCCTGTGCCTCCTGCCTCAGGAGGCTTCAAACAATCACATGCGCAGCTGTACGAGTCCTGCAGGCAGGCTAGAAAGCCATCGGAGGGGTTTTTGGATTGAAACACTCTTTCAAATGCAGAAGGACTAAAGCCCTGATTTGACTTTTTCCAGAAAACGTCAGAAGAGTGGAAAAGCAGAGCACAAAAGCCGGCAGATTTTTGTTGGGGTACGTGCTTAGGAATTTGCAGAGGGGTCCCTGAAGTCTGAGCACGCCTTGCGTATGTCAGCTTCCTTCCTCATGACCTTGTCACGGGCGGGATTCCTCACACTGGCTCCCAGCATCTCACCCTGTTTTATTTTAAATAATTAATCATTTATGTTTAAAATCAGGTGCAGTTCTGTCGCGAGATTCCGAATGCTCTGCCGAAGAATCTAGACAATACAGGGAAGAATGATTATGAGGAGCAAGATTATAAAGAGTAGACAGAATAGTCTTTCCAGAAATGAAGTTAGAGAAAGAGTGGAAAAAGTCATTGGCTTCTCCTGAGGTGGTAAAATCTAATCGGGAGTGTTCCAAGGTCTGAATCTGGTTATGCAGTTTCCCTAAGTCTAAACTAATATCTGAGCTGTTCCAAAACACCTAAAACTTGATTTTTTAACATATTGGGCATTTACACTTGTTGAGTCAATGACCGCTGCCATAGTAACAATAACAGTTATTGTAACACAGCAAGAACATAATTATCATATCAATAAGTTGTTACAGTTACAGGACATCTTTAAAACCACAAAAGAGCAGACATTACTTTGAGGAGTTAAACAAGATGAAAACATCCATGGTTGACAAGTCGCTACATTAGGTACGTTAAGTTTTCTGGAATCATTGGTGAAAAGAAGAACATAAGGAGAGGATAGACAAGCCAAAATAGAGTAAATAGAGTCATTTTCTGGTTGGAGTTTGCGCTGCAGCAGCTGTTAGTCCCGCCGGGATCTTGATGTTTCTTTTGCCTCTTCTGCCGGTGGGAGCAGCGGCCTTCACCCCGCCCTCTGACACTGGCGCTGTAACGGGGCTGCGAGTGCGGTGCACTGGGTTCCGTCAGTCAGGCTGGCCCCGCCCGCAGCTTTTGGTGCACGGCTGTTTCCCGCGGCGGTGGCGGCAGAGAAGTTCCCTTTTTCTTTTGTGGCGAATCAGTCTGTCCGGGATCCAAATTGACGAATCTGCACCCTGTGGAAAAAATATAAACACTTCCTCGACCCGCAGCAAATTCTGGGTCGGGATCTTTTTGTTATCTGGAGATCTTTTTGCTTTACCAATGGCTTTTTATTTTACTGTTCCAAACGAATCAGCATTTAACTTATTACAAAGAGAACATGTTGTAAAATCTGATGGGGGAAAACTATACTTAATTTCTCCTTTTTTAATTTTTGAATTAACAAAGCACGTGAGGGTAAATGATGCAAGATCTGATCACAAGAATTTCCTATAGCAATCTGCCAATCATCAAACATTTGAAAAGCATCAAGTTGGTTTTTGTTATATGGAATTACAATTTTTGATGGCTCTTTACTAAACAATTTAATAAATCAGTATGCTTGAATTAATCTTTTAAATTAATATGGCAGTAATTTTTTCTTAGGCAGAGGCCATTGTTCCACCAAGTTGGGATAAGATAAAACTATTTTTTGGGGGGTCATTAGATGGAACCAATGGGCCTTCTTGTCACAAGCATCCTGTAGGTATACATTTTGTGGCAAGAATAATTTAATCTCCTTTTTTGGCAATATTAATCTTAATTAACTGATCATTTAAAGCCTCATTCACTTTAACGAAAGCCAACTGTGTCACACTAGTCAACTTTTTCTTAGAACTGGGATTAGGATTGTTTTTTTTCAGCAATCAAACAAAAGGCTTTAAATCTACAAAAGTCAGTTTTAAATGTGGGCATATCCAATTAATATCAACTAATAATTTTTGGAAATCATTTAAAGTTAGTAAACAATCTCTCAGCAGCTTTAAAAGGACATTATCAGTTTTAAAACTTTTGGCAGACCCAAATATAAGAAGCAAGAAAAGCTTTTTTAATGATCTTTTTATAACCCAAATCTGGTCTATAGCCTTTTAGATGACAAGTAGCCATTTAATCTTTGCTTGAATACTTCCAGCAACGGGGAGCTCACTATTCACCAAGGTTTTAAACTCTCTCTCACCTCTTACTCTATAGCATTTTTATCCTGCATACCACCTTTTCTAATCCCACCAACTCCTTTTCAGTAGTATATGTTGGCCAGGAGCTGCGCTAGTCTCTCAGCAATCTAAGAAACGTCTTGTCTATTGTCTAACAGCCATGACATTTTATATCTTTAAAAAATCTTTTAAAGGCCAAGAAGCTGCAATTTTTTGCACCCAAAAAGCTAGATCTAGATCCTCTGGGGCTTTTTTTGTCTGGTTTTTCTGTCTGGTAATAAGGTAAAAGCAAAAGCTGTGCTATTTTTTAATTTTAATTACACAGTTTTAGCAGGTGGCGATATCAAAACTTCAATTTTTTAGTATAATCAGAATTTACTACACAAGAACTACCGAAATTTTTTGAAAAGAAAGCAAGCTATGCCCCAGCACAAGTCTTACAATGTCCTCAGGAAGGGGACTAGCCACTGGAATCTGAGTCAGGAGCTATTATTATTAAGGTGGTGGAACTGAGGTCCAGGCCTGAGCTACCTGGGGTTGTTTGGCACGGCTTGTTATCTCTGTTTAGCAAGACATTTTGGCAAAAAATGTTCTATTTGGCCTCAAGAGAAACATTTTGCATTTGTAAAGTCCTTTTTATTACGAATATTTTTCTTTTTTTTCCTGTTTTTCTTCCTTTTTCTTTTTTTTGTTGGGTGAGGCCCCTCCTGAGGGGATTTTATGCAAGGAGCAAGCTCTGTTTTAAAAGCTCTTTTGCTCAAAAATATTGTCACTATCGTTTTCAAACTTAAGCAATGTTCTGGGAGGCTTTGGATATAAAGTGGGGAGTTCTTAAGCCCTGGGGAGGCGCAAGCAGAGGTTGCAGTGGTCGCCTTAAATAAGACAACTCTTTTAAAGGTTTGGTTTGTGTAGAGGGGGAGGGGGCTCTTCAGGGCGCTCGGCCGCTGCGTCCTATAAGCACCCTCCTTCCTCGGGAGGAAGAGTACAGTCTCTCTCCTTTTGTTTGCCAATGGCAGAAAATATGATCTGCGTAATAGGTGGAGACCCACTACGATCCACTGCTATAGTCTCTCCCATAGGCTATCTAACTAACAGCCTCATGACGGGGGTCCAGAACATTTGTAATAATATTTTACAGAGCAAAAGCTTTTACAGGCCCATGCAAAGTATAATTAGTTTTTAGCTGTTTTATTACCTTTATCCAAGTATCTAAATCTCTTTTCTGGAAACCAAGGACATTGGTCTCGTAACACGAGCCTTTTAATCTTTAATTTGTCTTTTTTGTTTAACAGTTACAAAATTACTTGTATAAAGAGGTGTCATTGTTTTGAGTCATTGTTACCCGTGTCAGAAAATTAAGAGTTATAGAAAAGTCTGCCTTGACAAAAAGGTTTTACCTTAGCCAAGGGGGGTTTTGTTTTAAACCCTAAGATAGCAGGTTTCTTTTCAACCTCTAGAGCACCAGGTTTCTCTTAAACCCTTGAACACTTCCCACTCGTCCTCACCCTGTCTATCCTACAGGGGGGTCCGTGGCACCCTGAGTGGGGTCCTAGCCGTCCCGAACACTCAACACTGGGGGAGTACCCGAAAGTACTCCGGGGGGAGTGATTAAGTCACTCCGGGGGGAGCAACAGAGAGTGCTCCGGGGGGAGCAACAGAGAGTGCTCCGGGGGGAGCTTTTGCTCCGAGGAACCTACCTTTGAATAGCCTGTTCCGGGCACCACTTGCTGGGGTCCAGCCCCGGTGGATCCAGGGAATTCGAAGGGTGGACGGCGTTGGCGTGGAAAGACTTGTTTGTTTATTAATGTAAGATTAGATTAAGAAACTATAGTGTAGTAAGAAGATTAAGTGGAGGAAGAGGGCTGAATAGCTTGGTTTACGCGGAAGGCCAATAAAATTCCAGACAAGGAATTTGCACCATCTACGTTGGGCCACCGGCGCACGCTTGAATATCTAAGGGTGCCTCGCCTTAAGCTCCCTTTCGTGCGGGTCTTAACAGCCGGGGCAAGTAAGTAGACCTGGCGAGCCTCCGCGCCCCAGATGGAGATTCAGCCTGAAGTTAAAGTAAAGAGCAGAGAGAGGGAAGGGGAGAGAAGAAGAGAGAGAGAGAGACATGGGGGGAGCCAGAGTCCCAAGAAACCAGGCCGAGAGACTAGTTCGAGAAACTGGCCCCCATCCTTTATTGTTCAGAAGGCCTTTTATACTTTTGATAAAACACGGAGATCATTGGGTAACACAAAATTATGTAGCGTTCGCAACCCAGATTCTTTCCGTATATCATTTTGTATACAAAAGGTCTCAGGTGATTTACATTATCTTTTGGCCAAGAGGCTTGTTAACACTTTTTGGCTCTCTTCCTTAATGAATGTTAATTTTGTTTCCCCTGAAGTGTTTTTTTTTTTTTTAATCTGCATCTCCTTAAAGCATTAAAGTTACATCTCTATAGAACAAAGGTGCAGTGGGATATAACAAAGAAGGTACTTAACTCAAAGATCTAATGTTGCTAATACCAGGTCTACTACTTGTTTTTCTATATACCAACTATATCTAAAAATAAAGGATATGAAAATTTGGCAGCAAGCATTGACCCAAAAAATGAAACCTTTAATCAGTCCTATTCTAAAGATTTTGACTCCTCGGAAGCTCCTACATTCCTAGGATGTTTTAAGCTTTCTGTGCCTCCTGCGGTCAGGAGGCCTCAAACAATCACATGCGCAGCTGCACGAGTCGTGCAGGCAGGCTAGAAAGCCATCGGAGGGGTTTTTGGATTGAAACACTCTTTCAAATGCAGAAGACTAAAGCCCTGAATTGACTTTTTCCAGAAAATGTCAGAAGAGTGGAAAAGCAGAGCACAAAAGCCGGCAGATTTTTGTTGGGGTACGTGCTTAGGAATTTGCAGAGGGGTCCCTGAAGTCTGAGCACGCCTTGCGTATGTCAGCTTCCTTCCTCATGACCTTGTACGGGCGGGATTCCTCACACTGGCTCCCAGCAGGTGCCGGACCCTGAGGATTCCTCTCCAGTGCTGACATGGATCTTGGGGTACTTCTGGAGTCTCCCCAGGGGAGTCAGTCCTCGTCTCGAGTGGGGGCATGAACGTGCGGTTTCCTCTCGAGCTGTAGCAGCAGAGTCAGCCTTCCCTTCGCGTGGATCAAGGGATCTGTGGCTTTCCCTCGAGGCTTTCCCACGAGGCTTTCCCACGAGGCTTTCCCACAGGGCTGTACCACGTGCCACCGTGGTGTGAGTCGATCCTCGGCTTGAAGGTCGAGGCAGTGCAGGGAAAACAGGTTTCCCTGGAATGGACTGAGACATCTGGGGGAGTGTGGGAACGGTGGCACGAACCTGGAGTTCCTCTCCCGTTTCAAGTGGAGAGCGCCTCCTCTTGAGATGCGACGGGAACGCTGGGAATACTTTCCCGAACACGCAGGGAAAGGATCCCTCCTCTAGAGCTATGAGGCGGAAACGGGGCTCCTCTGTATGTGGGCGGGACTCTCGTCCTTCTTCTCGAGTGGAGTCGGGTATGACGGGGAACTTCTTGAGTTGCAGCAAGGGTGTGAAGGACCCTTGGGAAATTCCAGCGTTTAGGTGTGATTAGCCTCGAGGAGCCTCATCGGAAAAGGGCCTCATCTCACCTGGAGGGGAGAACCTCCTGGATTTTCAAGAGTTGCGGCCGGTGCTCTCGACTTACCACGGGGACCTCAGGGACCCGCTCTGGGGGCCTCAGGAAAGGCCAGTCCCCTTGCGAGTTGCTCGGGGGCCTCTCGGGGGCCTCTCGGGTTTCCTCTCCCTGTCGATTCTGGGGCCTAAAACCTTGTGTGGAGTCAGCGCCGGAACCTGAGAATTCCTCTTCAGTGCTGACATGGATCTTGGGGTACTTCTGGAGTCTCCCCATGGGAGTCAGTCCTTTTCTCGAGTGGGGGCATGCACGTGCGCATTCCTCCCGAGCTGTAGCAGCAGTGTCACGCTTCCCTTCGCGGGGATCAAGGGATCAGGGGCTTTCCCTCGTAGGCTTTCCCACGAGGCTTTCCCAAGAGGCTTTCCCACACGGCCGTCCCACGTGCCACCGTGGTGTGAGTCGATCCTCGGCTTGAAAGTCGAGGCAGTGCAGGGAAAACAGGTTTCCCTGGAATGGACTGACACATCTGGGGGACTCTGGGAATGTGGCACGACCCTGGAGTTCCTCTCGCCTTTCCTGTGGAGAGCGCCTCCTCTTGAGATGCGAGGGAAACGCCGGGAATTCTTTCCCGACCACGAGGGAAATGATACCTCCTCTCGAGCTAGGAGGCGGAAAAGGGGCTCCTCTGGATGTGGGCGGGACTCTCGTGCTTCCTCTCGAATGGAGACGGGTATGTCGGGGAACTTCTTGAGTTGCAGCAAGGGTGTGAAGGACCCTTTGGAAGTTCCAGAGGTCAGGTGTGATAAGCCTCGAGTCGCCTCTGCAGAAATGGGCCTCATCTCGCCTGGAGGGGAGAACCTCCTGGATTTTCTCGAGTTGCGTCAGGTGCTCTCGACTTACGACAGGGACCTCAGAGACCCGCTCTGGTGGCCTCAGGAAAGACCAGTCCCCATGCGAGTTACTCAGGGCCCTCTCGGGGTTCCTCTCCCGTCGATGCCAGGGCCTAAGACCTTGTGTGGAGTCGGTGCCGGAACCTGAGGATTCCTTTGTAGTGCTGACAAGGATCTTGGGGTACTTCTCCAGTCTCCCCACGGGAGTCAGTCCTCATCTCGAGTGGGGGCATGCACGTGCCGCTTTCCTCCCGAGCTGTAGCAGCAGTGTCACGCTTCCCTTCGCGTGGATCAAGGTATCTGGCGGCTTTCCCTCGAGGCTTTCCCACGAGTCTTTTCCACGAGGCTTTCCCACGAGACTTTCCCAAACGGCTGTCCCACGTGCCACCGTGTTGTTTGTCGATCCTAGGCTAGAAAGTTGAGGCAGTGCAGGAGAAACAGGTTTCCATGGAATGGACTGAGACATCTGGGGGCCTCTGGGAATGGGTGCACGAATCTGGAGTTCCTCTCGCCTTTCCTGTGGAGAGCGCCTCCTCTTGAGATGAGATGGGAACTCCGGGAGTACTTGACCGACCACTCAGTGAAAGGATCCCTCCTCTCGAGCTAGGAGGCAGTAACGGGGCTCCTCTGGATGTGGGCGGGACTCTCGGGCTTCCTCTCGAGTGGAGACGGGTGTGTGGGGGAGCTTCTTGAGTTGCAGCAAGGGCGTGAAGGACCCTTTGTAAGTTCCATAGGTTAGGTGTGATTAGCCTGGAGACGCCTCAGCGGAAATGGGCCTCATCTCGCCTGGAGGGTAGAACCTCCTGGATTTTCTCGAGTTGCGGCAGGTGCCCTCGACTTACGACGGGGACCTCAGGGACCCGCTCTGGTGCCCTCAGGAAAGGCCAGGCCCCATGCGAGTTGCTCTGGGGCCTCGCGGGATTCCTCTCCCGTAGATGCCAGGGCCTAAGACCTTGTGTGGAGTCGGTGCCGGAAGCTGAGGATTCCTCTCCAGTGCTGACATGGATCTTGGGGTACTTCTCGAGTCTCCCCAGGGGTGTCAGTCCTTCGTCTCGAGTGGGGCCATGCACGTGCGCTTTCCTCCCGAGCTGTAGCAGCAGTGTCCCGCTTCCCTTCGCGTGGATCAAGGGATCTGTGGCTTTCCCCTCGAGGCTTTCCCAGGAGGCTTTCCCACAGGACTGTCCCACGTGCCACTGTGGTGTGAGTCGATCCTCGGCTTGAAAGTCAAGGCAGTGCAGGGAATACAGGTTTCCCTGGAATGGGACTGAGACATCTGGGGTACTCAGGGAACGGTGGCACGACCCTGGAGTTCCTCTCGCCTTTCCTGTGGAGAGCGCCTCCCCTTGAGATGCGACCTGAACGTCGGGAATTCTTTCCCGAGCATCCAGGGAAAGGATCCCTCCTCTCGAGCTAGGAGGTGGAAACGGGGCTCCTCTGGATGTGGGCGGGACTCTCGTGCTTCCTCTCGAGTGGAGATGGGTATGTCGGGGAACTTCTTGAGTTGCAGCATGGGTGTGAAGGACCCTTTGGAAGTTCCAGAGTTTAGGTGTGATTAGCCTCGAGACGCCTCAGCGGAAATGGGCCTCATCTCGCCTGGAGGGAGAACCTCCTGGATTTTCCCGAGTTGCGGCAGGTGCTCTCGACTTACGTCGGGGACCTCAGGGACCCTCTCTGGTGGCCTCAGGAAAGGCCAGTCCCCATGCGAGTTACTCGGTGGCCTCTCGGGGCCTCTCGGGTTTCCTCTCCCGTCGATGCTGGGGCCTAAGACCTTGTGTGGAGTCAGGGCCGGAACCTGAGGATTCCTCTCCAGTGCTGACATGGATCTTGGGGTACGTCTGGAGTCTCCCCAGGGGAGTCAGTCCTCGTCTCGAGTGGGGGCATGCACATGAGCTTTCCTTCCCAGCTGTAGCAGCCGTGTCACGCTTCCCTTCGAGTGGATCAAGGGATCTGTGGCTTTCCCTCGAGGCTTTCCCACGAGGCTTTCCACACGCTTTCCCACAGGGCTGTCCCACGTGCCACCGTTGATGAGTGGATCTCGGCTTGAAAGT
>NW_017215579.1:0-13809 GCF_001704415.2 Capra hircus
TTTCAACCGAGGATCGACTAACACCACGGTGGCACGTGGACAGCCCTGTGGGAAGCCCTCGTGGGAAAGCCTTGTTGGAAAGCCCGTGGAAAGCCTCGAGGGAAAGCCCTGATCCCTTGATCCACGCGACTGGAGCATGACACTGCTGCTACAGCTAGGGAGGAAAGCGCAGGTGCATGCCCCACTCGAGACGAGGACTGACTCCCTGGGGAGACTCCAGAAGTACCCAAGATCCATGTCAGCACTGGCAGAGAAACCTCAGGTTCCGGCACTGACTCCACACAAGGTCTTAGGCCCGGCATCGACGGGAGAGGAATCCGAGAGGCCCGAGCACTCGCATGGGGATGCCTTTCTGAGGCCCAGAGCGGGTCGTTGAGGTCCCGTCGTAAGTCGAGAGCACTGCCTATTCGAGAAAATCCAGGAGGTTCTCCCCTCCAGGCGAGATGAGGCCCATTTCTGCTGAGGCGTCTCGAGGCTAATCACACCTAATCTCTGGAACTTCCAAACGGTGCTTCACACCTGGCTGCAACTCAAGATGTTCCCTACATACCGTTTCCACTCGAGAGGAAGCACGAGAGTCCCGCCCACATCCAGAGGAGCCCCGTTTCTGCTACTAGCTCGAGAGGAGGGATCCTTTCCTGCGTCATCGGGAAAGAATCCCGGCGTTCCCGTCGCATCTCAAGAGGAGGCGCTCTCCACAGGAAAGGCGAGAGGAACTCCAGGGTCGTGCCACCTTTCCCAGAGTCCCCAGATGTCTCAGTCCATTCCAGGGATACCTGTTTTCCCTGCACTGCCTCGACATTCAAGCCGAGGATCGACTCACATCACGGTGGACGTGGGACAATCATGTGGGAAGGCCTCGTGAAAAGCCTCGTGTGAAAGCTTCCAGGGAAAGCCACAAATCCTTGATTCACTCGAAGGAATGGCACTGCTGCTACAGCTCGGGAGGAAAGCGCACGTGCCTGCCCCACTCGAGACGAGGACTGACTCCCCAGGGGAGACTCCAGAAGTACCCCAAGATCCATGTCAGCACTGGAGAGGAATCCTCAGGTTCCGGCAGCGACTCCACACAAGGTCTTAGGCCCGGCATCGACGGGCGAGGAATCCCGAGAGGCCCCTGAGCAACTCGCATGGGGACTGGGCTTTCCTGAGGCCACCAGAGCGGTCCCGAGGTCCCGTCGTAAGTCGAGAGCACCTGCTGCAACTCGAGAAAATCCTAGATGTTCTCCCTCCAGGCGACATGAGGCCCATTTCCCCTGAAGCGTCTCGAGGCTAATCACACCTAACCTCTGGAACTTCCAAAGGGTCCTTCACACCTTGCTGCAAATCAAGAAGTTCCCCGACATACCGTCTCCACTCGAGAGGAGCACGAGAGTCCCGCCCATCCAGAGGAGCCCCGTTTCCGCCTCCTAGCTCGAGAGGAGAGATCCTTTCCCTGCGTGGTCGGAAAAGAATTCCCGGCGTTCCGTCGCATCTCAAGAGGAGGCGCTCTCCACAGGAAAGGCGAGAGGAACTCCAGGGTCGTGCCACCATTCCCAGAGTCCCCCAGATGTCTCAGTCCATTCCAGGGAAAATGTTTTCCCTGCACTGACTCGACTTTCAAGCCGAGGATCGACTCACACCACGGTGGCACGTGGGACAACCCTGTGGGAAAGCCTCGTGGGAAAGCCACAGATCCCTTGATCCACGCGAAGGGAAGCGTGACACTGCTGCTACAGCTCGGGAGGAAAGCGCACGTGCATGCCCCCCACCAGACGAGGACTGACTCCCCTGGGGAGACTCCAGAAGTACCCCAAGATCCATGTCAGCACTGGAGAGGAATCCTCAGGTTCTGGCACCGACTCCACACAAGGTCTTATGCCGGTGTCCAGCCCCGGTGGATCCAGGGAATTCGAAGGGTGGACGGCGTTGGCGTGGAAAGACTTGTTTATTTATTAATGTAAGATTAGATTAGCAAACTATAGTGTAGTAAGAAGATTAAGTGGAGGAAGAGGGCTGAATAGCTTGGTTTACGCGGACGGCCAATAAAATTCCAGACAAGGAATTTGCACCACCTACGTTGGGCCACGGCGCCCGCTTGAATATCTAAGGGTGCCTCGCCTTAAGCTCCCTTTCGTGCGGGTCTTAACAGCCAGGCCAAGTAAGTAGACCTGGCGAGCCTCCGCACTCCATGTGGAGATTCAGCCTGAAGTTATAGTAAAGAGCAGAGAGAAGGAAAGGTAGAGAAGAAGAAAGAGAGAGAAAGACACGGGGGGAGCCAGAGTCCCAGGAAACCAGGCTGAGAGACTAGTTCGAGAAGCTGGTCCGAGAAACTGGCCCCGGCCCCTGGCCTCCTCCTTTATTGTTCAGAAGGTCTTTTATACTTTTGATAATACATGAAGATCAATGGATAACCCAAAATTATGTAGTGTTCCCAACCCAGATTCTTTCTGTATATCATTTTGTATACAAAAGGTCTCAGGTGATTTACATTATCTTCTGGCCAAGAGGCTTGTTAACACTTTTTGGCTCTCTTCCTTAATGAATGTTAATTTTGTTTCCCCTGAAGTGTTTTCTTTAATCTGCATCTCCTTAAAGCATTAAAGTTACATCTCTATAGAACAAAGGTGCAGTGGGTAATAACAAAGAAAGTACTTAACTCAAAGATCTAATGTTGCTAATACCAGGTCTACTACTTGTTTTTCACATACCAACTATATCTAAAAATAAAGGATATGAAAATTTGGCAGCAAGCATTGACCCAAAAAATGACTTTTAATCAGTCCTATTCTAAAGATTCTGACTCCTCGGAAGCTCCTGCATTCCTACGATGTTTTAAGCTTCCTGTGCCTCCTGCGGTCAGGAGGCCTCAAACAATCACAAGCGCAGCTGTACGAGTCCTACAGGCAGGATAGAAAGCCATCAGAGGGTTTTTGGATTGAAACACTCTTTCAAATGCAGAAGACTAACGCCCTGAATTGACTTTTTCCAGAAAAGTTCAGAAGAGTGAAAAAGCAGAGCACAAAAACCGGCAGATTTTTGTTGGGGTACATGCTTAAAAATTTCCAGAGGGGTCCCTGAGTCTGAGCACGCCTTGCGTATGTCAGCTTCCTTCCTCATAACCTTGTCACGGGCGGGCTTCCTCACACTGTCTCCCGGCAGCCTTAGGCCCCAGCATCGACGGGAGAGGAATCCCGAGAGGCCCCGAGCAACTCGCATGCGGACTGGCCTTTCCTGAGGCCACCAGAGCGGGTCCCTGAGGTCCCCGTCGTAAGTCGAGAGCACCTGCCACAACTCGAGAAAATCCAGGAGGTTCTCCCTCCAGGCGAGATGAGGCCCATTTCCGCTGAGGCATCTCGAGGCTCATCACACCTAACCTCTGGAAATTACAAAGGGTCTTTCACACCCTTGCTGCAACTCAAGAAGTTCCCCGACATACCCGTCTCCACTCGAGAGGAATCACGAGAGTCCCGCCCTCATCCAGAGGAGCCCCGTTTCCGCCTCCTAGCTCGAGAGGAGGGATCCTTCCCCTGCGTGGTCGGAAAGAATTCCCGGCATTTCCGTCGCATCTCAAGAGGAGGCGCTCTCCACAGGAAAGGCGAGAGGAACTCCAGGGTCGTGCCACCATTCCCAGAGTCCCCCAGATGTCTCAGTCCATTCCAGGGAAACATGTTTTCCCTGCACTGCTCGACTTTCAAGCCGAGGATCGACTCACACCACGGTGGCACGTGGGACAACCCTGTGGAAAGCCTCGTGGGAAAGCCACAGATCCCTTGATCCACGCGAAGGGAAGCGTGACACTGCTGCTACAGCTCGGGAGGAAAGCGCACGTGCATGCCCACCAGACGAGGACTGACTCCCCTGGGGAGACTCCAGAAGTACCCCAAGATCCATGTCAGCACTGGAGAGGAATCCTCAGGTTCTGGCACCGACTCCACACAAGGTCTTATGCCGGTGTCCAGCCCGGTGGATCCAGGGAATTCGAAGGGTGGACGGCGTTGGCGTGGAAAGACTTGTTTATTTATTAATGTAAGATTAGATTAGCAAACTATAGTGTAGTAAGAAGATTAAGTGGAGGAAGAGGGCTGAATAGCTTGGTTTACGCGGGCCAATAAAATTCCAGACAAGGAATTTGCACCACCTACGTTGGGCCACCGGCGCCCGCTTGAATATCTAAGGGTGCCTCGCCTTAAGCTCCCTTTCGTGCGGGTCTTAACAGCCAGGCCAAGTAAGTAGACCTGGCGAGCCTCCGCACTCCATGTGGAGATTCAGCCTGAAGTTATAGTAAAGAGCAGAGAGAAGGAAAGGTAGAGAAGAAGAAAGAGAGAGAAAGACACGGGGGAGCCAGAGTCCCAGGAAACCAGGCTGAGAGACTAGTTCGAGAAGCTGGTCCGAGAAACTGGCCCCGGCCCCTGGCCTCCTCCTTTATTGTTCAGAAGGTCTTTTATACTTTTGATAATACATGAAGATCAATGGATAACCAAAATTATGTAGTGTTCCCAACCCAGATTCTTTCTGTATATCATTTTGTATACAAAAGGTCTCAGGTGATTTACATTATCTTCTGGCCAAGAGGCTTGTTAACACTTTTTGGCTCTCTTCCTTAATGAATGTTAATTTTGTTTCCCCTGAAGTGTTTTTCTTTAATCTGCATCTCCTTAAAGCATTAAAGTTACATCTCTATAGAACAAAGGTGCAGTGGGTAATAACAAAGAAAGTACTTAACTCAAAGATCTAATGTTGCTAATACCAGGTCTACTACTTGTTTTTCACATACCAACTATATCTAAAAATAAAGGATATGAAAATTTGGCAGCAAGCATTGACCCAAAAAATGACTTTTAATCAGTCCTATTCTAAAGATTCTGACTCCTCGGAAGCTCCTGCATTCCTACGATGTTTTAAGCTTCCTGTGCCTCCTGCGGTCAGGAGGCCTCAAACAATCACAAGCGCAGCTGTACGAGTCCTACAGGCAGGATAGAAAGCCATCAGAGGGTTTTTGGATTGAAACACTCTTTCAAATGCAGAAGACTAACGCCCTGAATTGACTTTTTCCAGAAAAGTTCAGAAGAGTGAAAAAGCAGAGCACAAAAACCGGCAGATTTTTGTTGGGGTACATGCTTAAAAATTTCCAGAGGGGTCCCTGAGTCTGAGCACGCCTTGCGTATGTCAGCTTCCTTCCTCATAACCTTGTCACGGGCGGGCTTCCTCACACTGTCTCCGGCAGCCTTAGGCCCAGCATCGACGGGAGAGGAATCCCGAGAGGCCCCGAGCAACTCGCATGCGGACTGGCCTTTCCTGAGGCCACCAGAGCGGGTCCCTGAGGTCCCCGTCGTAAGTCGAGAGCACCTGCCACAACTCGAGAAAATCCAGGAGGTTCTCCCTCCAGGCGAGATGAGGCCCATTTCCGCTGAGGCATCTCGAGGCTCATCACACCTAACCTCTGGAAATTACAAAGGGTCTTTCACACCCTTGCTGCAACTCAAGAAGTTCCCCGACATACCCGTCTCCACTCGAGAGGAATCACGAGAGTCCCGCCCATCCAGAGGAGCCCCGTTTCCGCCTCCTAGCTCGAGAGGAGGGATCCTTCCCCTGCGTGGTCGGAAAGAATTCCCGGCATTTCCGTCGCATCTCAAGAGGAGGCGCTCTCCACAGGAAAGGCGAGATTAACTCCAGGGTCGTGCCACCATTCCCAGAGTCCCTCAGATGTCTCAGTCCATTCCAGGGAAACCTGTTTTCCCTGCACTGCCTCGACTTTCAAGCCGAGGATCCACTCACACCACGGTGGCACGTGGGACAGCCCTGTGAGAAAGCCTCCTGGGCAAGCCTCGAGGGAAACCACAGATCCTTGATCCACGCGAAGGGAAGCGTGACACTGCTCAGCTCGAGAGGAAATCGCACGTGCATGCCCCAATCGAGACGAGGACTGACTCCCTGGGGAGACTCCAGAAGTACCCCAAAACCATGTCAGCACTGGAGAGGAATCCTCAAGTTCTGGCACCGACTCCACACAAGGTCTTAGGTCCGGCATCGACGGGAGAGGAATCCGAGAGGCACCCGAACAACTCGCATGGGGACTGGCCTTTCCTGAGGCCACCAGAGCGGGTCCTGAGGTCCCTGTTGTAAGTCGAGAGCACCTGCCGCAGCTCGAGAAAATCCAGGAAGTTCTCCCCTCCAGGCGAGATGAGGCCCATTTCCGCTGAAGCATCTCGAGGCTAATCACACCTAACCTCTGGAACTTCCAAAGGGTCCTTCACACCCTTGCTGCAACTCAAGAAGTTCCCCGACATACCCGTCTCGACTCGAGAGGAAGCACGAGAGTCCTGCCCACATCCAGAGGAGCCCCGTTTCCGCCTCCTAGCTCGAGAGGAGGGTTCCTTTTCCTGCGTGTTCGGGAAAGAATTCCTGGCCTTCCCATCGCAGCTCAAGAGGGGGCGCTCTCTACAGGAAAGGCGAGAGGAACTCCAGGGTCGTGCCACCATTCCCAGAGTCCCCCAGATGTCTCAGTCCACTCCAGGGAAACGTGTTTTCCTTGCACTGCCTCGACTTTCAAGCCGAGGATCGACTCACACCACGGTGGCACGTTGGACAGCCCTTTGGGAAAGCCTCGGGGGAAAGCCTCGTGGGAAAGACTCCAGGGAAAGCCTCAGATTCCTTCATCCACGCGAAGGGAAGCGTGACACTACAGCTACAGCTCGGGAGGAAAGCGCACGTGCATGCCCCTACTCGAGACGAGGAATGACTCCCTTGGGGAGACTCCAAAAGTACCCCAGGAACCATGTCAGCACTGGAGTGGAATCCTCCGGTTCCGGCACCGACTCTACACAAGGTCTTAGGCCCCGGCTTCGATGGGAGAGGAATCCCGAGAGGCCCCATGCAACTCGCATGGGGACGGGCCTTTCCTGAGGCCACCAGAGCGGTCCCAGAGGTCCCCGTCGTAAGTCGAGAGCACCTGCCGCAACTCGAGAAAATCCAGGAGGTTCTCCCTTCCAGGCGAGATGAGGCCCATTTCCAGTGAGGCGTCTCGAGGCTAATCACACCTAACCTCTGGAATTTCCAAAGGGTCCTTCACACCCTTGCTGCAACTCAAGAAGTTCCCCGACATACCCATCTCCACTCGAGAGGAAGCACGAGAGTCCGGCCCACATCCAGAGGAGCCCCGTTTCCGCCTCCTAGCTCGAGAGGAGGGATCCTTTCCCTTCGTGTTCGGGAAAGAATTCCCGGCGTTTCCGTCGCATCTCAAGAAGAGGCGCTCTCCACAGGAAAGGCGAGAGGAACTCTAGGGTCGTGCCACCATTCCCAGAGTCCCTCAGATGTCTCAGTCCATTCCAGGGAAACCTTTTTCCCTGCACTGCCTCGACTTTCAAGCCGAGGATCGACTCTCACCACGGTGGCACGTGGGACAGCTTTGTGGGAAAGACTCGAGGAAAGCCTCGTGGGAAAGCCTCGAGGGAAAGCCACAGATCCCTTGATCCACGCGAAAGGGAAGCCTGACACTGCTGCTACAGCTGGGGAGGAAAGCGCACGTGCATGCCCCCACTCGAGACGAGGACTGACTCCCCAGGGGAGACTCAGGACGTACCCCAAGATCCATGTCAGGACTGGAGAGGAATCCTCAGGTTCCGGCACCGAGTCCACACAAGGTCTTAGGCCCCGGCATCGACAGGAGAGGAATCCCGAGAGGCCCCCGAGCAACTCGCATGGGGAATGGCCTTTCCTGAGGCCACCAGAGCATGTCCCTGAGGTCCCCGTCGTAAGTAGAGAGAAACTGCCGCAACTCGAGAAAATCCAGAAGGTTCTCCCCTCCAGGCGAGATGAGGCCCATTTCCAATGAGGCCTCTCGAGGCTAATCACACCTAACGTCTGGAACTTCCAAAGGGTACATCACCCACTTGTTGCAACTCAAGAAGTTCCCGACATAACCGTCTCCACTTGAGAGAAAGCTCGAGCTCCCGCCGACATCCAGAGGAGCCCCGTTTCCGCCTCCTAGCTCGAGAGGAGGGATCCTTTCCCTGCGTGTTCGGGAAAGAATTCCCGGCGTTTCCGTCGCATCTCAAGAGGAGGCGCTCTCCACAGGAAAGGCGAGAGGAATTCCAGGGTCGAGCCACCATACCCAGAGTCCCCAGATGTCTCAGTCCATTCCAGGGAAACCAGTTTTCCCTGCACTGCCTCGACTTTCAAGCCAAGGATCGACTCACACCACGGTGGCACGTGGGACAGCCCTGTGGGAAAGCCTCGTGGGAAAGCCTCCTGCAAAAACCTCGATGAAAGCCACAGATTTCTTCATCCACGCGAAGGGAAGCATGACACTGCTGCTACAGCTCGGGAGGAAAGTGCACGTGCATGACCTAAGTCGAGACGAGGACTGAATCCCCGGTGGAGACTCCAGAAGTACCCCAAGATCCATGTCAGCACTGGAGAGGAATTTTCAGGTTCCGGCACCGTCTCCACACAACGTCTTAGGCCCCGCATCGACGGGAGAGGAATCCCGAGAGGCCCCGTGCAACTCGCATGGGGACTGGCCTTTCCTGAGGCCACCAGAGCGGGTCCCTGAGGTCCTCGTCTTAAGTCGAGAGCACCTGTGGCAACTCGAGAAAATCCAGGAGGTTCTCCCCTCCAGGCGAGATGAAGCCCATTTCCGCGGAGGCGTCTCGAGGCTAATCAACCTGGCCTCTGGAATTTCCAAAGGGTCCTTCACACCCTTGCTGCAACTCAAGAAGTTTCCCGACGTACCCGTCTCCACTCGAGAGGAAGCACGAGAGTCCTGCCCACATCCAGAGAAGCCCCGTTTCCGCCTCATAGCTCGAGAGGTGGAATCCTTTCCCTGCGTTGTCGGGAAAGAATTCCCGGTGTTCCGGTCGCATCTCAAGAGGAGGCGCTCTCCACAGGAAACACGAGGGGATCTCCAGGGTCGTGACACCATTCCCTGAGTGCCACAGATTTCTCAGTCTATTCCAGGGAAACCTATTTTCCCTGCATTGCCTCGACTTTCAAGCCGAGTATCCACTCACACCACGGTGGCACGTGGGACAGCCCTGTGGGAAAGCCTCGTGGGAAAGCCTCGAGGAAAAGCCACAGATCCCTAGATCCACGCAAAGGGAAGTGTGACAATGCTGCTACAGCTCGGGAGGAAAGCACGTGCATGCCCCACTCGAGACGAGGACTGACTCCCCTGGGGAGACTCCAGAAGTACCCAAAGACCATGTCAGCACTGGAGAGGAATCCTTAGGTTCCGGCACGGACTCCACACAAGATCTTAGGCCGAGGCATCGATGGGAGAGGAATTCCGAGAGGCCCCCAAGCAACTCGCATGGGGACTGGCCTTTCCTGAGGCCACCAGAGCGGGTCCCTGAGGTCCTCATCCTAAGTCGAGAGCACCTGCCGCAACTCGAGAAAATCCAGGAGGTTCTCCCCTCCAGGCGAGATGAGGCCCATTTCCGCAGAAGCGTCTCGAGGCAAATCACACCTAACCTCTGGAACTTCCAAAGGGTCCTTCAAACCCTTGCTGCAACTCAAGAAGTTCCCCCACATACACGTCTCCACTCGAGAGGAAGCACGAGAGTCCCGCCCACATCCAGAGGAGCCCGTTTCCGCCTCCTAGCTCGAGAGGATGGATCCTTTCCCTGCGTGGTCGGGAAAGAATTCCCGGCGTTTCCGTCGCAACTCAAGAGGAGGCGCTCTCCACAGGAAAGGCGAGAGGAACTCCAGGGTCGTGCCACCATTCCCAGAGTCCCCCAGATGTCTCAGTCCATTCCAGGGAAACCTGTTTTCCCTGCACTGCCTCGACTTTCAAGACGAGGATGGACTCACACCACGGTGGCACGTGGGACAGCCCTGTGGGAAAGCCTCGTGGGAAAGCCTCGTGGGAAAGCCTCGAGGGAAAGCCACAGATCCCTTGATCCACGCGAAGGGAATCGTGACTCTGCTCCTACAGCTCGAGAGGAAACCGCACGTTCATGCCCCTCGAGACGAGGACTGACTCCCCTGGGGAGACTCCAGAAGTACCCCAAGATCCATGTCAGCACTGGAGAGGAATCCTCAGGTTCCGGCACCTGCTGGGAGCCAGTGTGAGGAATCCTGCCCATGACAAGGTCATGAGGAAGGAAGCTGACATATGCAAGGCGTGCTCAGACTTCAGGGACCCCTCTGCAAATTCCTAAGCACGTACCCCAACTAAAATCTGCCGGCTTTTGTGCTCTGTTTTTCCACTCTTCTGACATTTTCTGGAAAAATTCAATTCAGGGCTTTAGTCTTCTGCATTTGAAAGAGTGTTTCAATCCAAAAACCCTCCGATGGCTTTCTAGCCTGCCTGCAGGACTCGTACAGCTGCGCATGTGATTGTTTGAGGCCTCCTGACCACAGGAGGCACAGGAAGCTTAAAACATCCTAGGAATGTAGGAGCTTCCGAGGAGTCAAAATCTTTAGAATAGGACTGATTAATGGTTTCATTTTTTGGGTCAATGCTTGCTGCCAAATTTTCATATCCTTTATTTTTAGATATAGTTGGTATATAGAAAAACAAGTAGTAGACCTGGTATTAGCAACATTAGATCTTTGAGTTAAGTACCTTCTTTGTTATATCCCACTCCACCTTTGTTCTATAGAGATGTAACTTTAATGCTTTAAGGAGATGCAGATTAAAAAAAAAAAACTTCAGGGGAAACAAAATTAACATTCATTAAGGAAGAGAGCCAAAAAGTGTTAACAAGCCTCTTGGCCAAAAGATAATGTAAATCACCTGAGACCTTTTGTATACAAAATGATATACGGAAAGAATCTGGGTTGTGAACGCTACATAATTTTGTGTTACCCATTGATCTCCGTGTTTTATCAAAAGTATAAAAGGCCTTCTGAACAATAAAGGATGGGGGCCAGTTTCTCGAACTAGTCTCTCGGCCTGGTTTCTTGGGATTCTGGCTCCCCCATGTCTCTCTCTCTCTCTCTCTTCTCTCCCTTCCCTCTCTCTGCTGTTTACTTTAACTTCAGGCTGAATCTCCATCTGGGGCGCGGAGGCTCGCCAGGTCTACTTACTTGCCCGGCTGTTAAGACCCGCACGAAAGGGAGCTTAAGGCGAGGCACCCTTAGATATTCAAGCGGGCGCCGGTGGCCCAACGTAGATGGTGCAAATTCCTTGTCTGGAATTTTATTGGCCTTCCGCGTAAACCAAGCTATTCAGCCCTCTTCCTCCACTTAATCTTCTTACTACACTATAGTTTCTTAATCTAATCTTACATTAATAAACAACAAGTCTTTCCACACCAACGCCGTCCACCTTCGAATTCCCTGGATCCACCGGGGCTGGACCCCGGCAAGTGGTGCCCGGAACAGGCTATTCGAAGGTAGGTTCCTCGGAGCAAAAGCTCCCCCGGAGCCTGAGCACTCTCTGTTGCTCCCCCGGAGTGACTTAATCACTCCCCCGGAGTACTTTCGGGTACTCCCCCAGTGTTGAGTGTTCGGGACGGCTAGGACCCCACTCAGGGTGCCGCGGACCCCCCTGTAGGATAGACAGGGTGAGGACGAGTGGGAAGTGTTCAAGGGTTTAAGAGAACCTGGTGCTCTAGAGGTTGAAAAGAAACCTGCTATCTTAGGGTTAAAACAAAACCCCCTTCGCTAAGGTAAAACCTTTTTGTCAAGGCAGACTTTTCTATAACTCTTAATTTTCTGACACGGGGTAACAATGACTCAAAACAATGACACCTCTTATACAAGTATTTTGTAACTGTTAAACAAAAAAGACAAATTAAAGATTAAAAGGCTCGTGTTACGAGACCAATGTCCTTGGTTTCCAGAAAAGATTTAGATACTTGGATAAAGGTAATAAAACAGCTAAAAACTAATTATACTTTGCATGGGCCTGTAAATGCTTTTGCTCTGTAAAATATATTATTACAAATGTTCTGGACCCCCGTCATGAGGCTGTTAGTTAGATAGCCTATGGGAGAGACTATAGCAGTGGATCGTAGTGGCTCTCCACCTATTACGCAGATCATATTTTCTGCCATTGGCAAACAAAAGTTAGAGAGACTGTACTCTTCCTCCCGAGGAAGGAGGGTGCTTATAGGACGCAGCGGCCGAGCGCCCTGGAGAGCCCCCTCCCCCTCTACACAAACCAAACCTTTAAAAGAGTTGTCTTATTTAAGGCGACCACTGCAACCTCTGCTTGCGCCTCCCCAGGGCTTAAGAACTCCCCACTTTATATCCAAAGCCTCCCAGAACATTGCTTAAGTTTGAAAACGATAGTGACAATATTTTTGAGCAAAAGAGCTTTTAAAACAGAGCTTGTTCCTTGCATAAAATCCCTCAGGAGGGGCCTCACCCAACAAAAAAAGAAAAAGGAAGAAAACAGGAAAAAAAAAGAAAAATATTCGTAATAAAAAGGACTTAACAAATGCAAAATGTTTCTCTTGAGGCCAAATAGAACATTTTTTGCCAAAATGTCTTGCTAAACAGAGATAACAAGCCGTACCAAACAACCCAGGTAGCTCAGGCCTGGACCTCAGTTCCACCACCTTAATAATAATAGCTCCTGACTCAGATTCCAGTGGCTAGTCCCCTGCCTGAGGACATTGTAAGACTTGTGCTGGGGCATAGCTTGCTTTCTTTTCAAAAAATTTCGGTAGTGTCTTGTGTAGTAAATTCTGATTATACTAAAAAAATTGAAGTTTTGATATTGCCACCTGCTAAAACTGTGCAATTAAAATTAAAAAATAGCACAGCTTTTGCTTTTACCTTATTACCAGACAGAAAAACCAGACAAAAAAAGCCCCAGAGGATCTAGATCTAGCTTTTTGGGTGCAAAAAATTGCAGCTTCTAGGCCTTTAAAAGATTTTTTAAAGATATAAAATGTCATGGCTGTTAGACAATAGACAAGACGTTTCTTACATTGCTGAGAGACTAGCGCAGCTCCTGGACAACATATACTACTGAAAAGGAGTTGGTGGGATTAGAAAGGTGGTATGCAGAATAAATGCTGAAGTATTCAAGCAAAGATTAAATGGTTACTTGTCATCTAAAAGGCTATAGACCAGATTTGGGTTATAAAAAGATCATTAAAAAAGCTTTTCTTGCTTCTTTTCTGGGGTCTGCCAAAAGTTTTAAAACTGATAATGTCCTTTTAAAGCTGCTGAGAGATTGTTTACTAACTTTAAATGATTTCCAAAAATTATTAGGTGATATTAATTGGATATGCCCACATTTAAAACTGACTTTTGTAGATTTAAAGCCTTTTGTTTGATTGCTGAAAAATAACAATCCTAATCCCAGTTCTAAGAAAAAGTTGACTAGTGTGACACAGTTGGCTTTCGTTAAAGTGAATGAGGCTTTAAATGATCAGTTAATTAAGATTAATATTGCCAAAAAAGGAGATTAAATTATTCTTGCCACAAATGTATACCTACAGGATGCTTGTGACAAGAAGGCCCATTGGTTCCATCTAATGACCCCCCCAAAAATAGTTTTATCTTATCCCAACTTGGTGGAACAATGGCCTCTGCCTAAGAAAAAATTACTGACATATTAATTTAAAAGATTAATTCAAGCATACTGATTTATTAAATTGTTCAGTAAAGAGCCATCAAAAAATTGTAATTCCATATAACAAAAAACAACTTGATGCTTTTCAAATGTTTGCTGATTGGCAGATTGCTATAGGAAATTCTTGTGATCAGATCTTGCATCATTTACCCTCACGGCTTTGTTAATTCAAAAATTAAAAAAGGAGAAATTAAGTATAGTTTTCCCCCATCAGATTTTACAACATGTTCTCTTTGTAATAAGTTAAATGCTGATTCGTTTGGAACAGTAAAATAAAAAGCCATTGGTAAAGCAAA